>NC_058406.1:121947987-122008024 GCF_002201575.2 Neomonachus schauinslandi | reverse complement strand
CTCGATCCCGGGACTCCAGGATCATGACCTGAGCCGAAGGCAGTCGCCTAACCAACTGAGCCACCCAGGCGCCCCGACTTGGTCTTTTTTAAACCAAATTATTGCAAGTTAACTTTCTTTCTTTCTTTCTTTCTTTCTTTCTTTCTTTCTTTCTTTCTTTCTTTCTTTCTTTCTTTCTTTCTCTTTCTCTCTCTCTCTCTCTCTTTCTTTCTTGTAGGTGGTAGTAGGTAAAGACATGGAGGTATATAAATTCTAGGTTGGCAACAAATTTGTATATACAGGGTATATGCATTTGACACTTAAAAAAACTTTTCCACCTCCCACTGTGTAATGATGACAATCCAGATTTGGACTGTTTTACTTCAAATATTCCCAAAAAACCTTCTTCTGGTCCATTTTCTTTGGTCTTTTATCAATGCTCTGGACATGAACCTTCTTTGGAAACAAACCTACTACAGTCCAGGTCCAGCTGGCACACAGTGCACTGTCTGTTCAGGAGAAAATGATGTGTAAATCAGGGAAGAATAAAGAATGGAAATATTTGGGGAAAACATTGGACGTCTTTGAAAAGGTGGGCACATTCTCTTCCAAATTGTTCAATTAACCCTGAAAAATCAGAGTGGTATTTGCATTGTGAAAAATGGAAACAAAATCACAAATTTGAAAGCAACTGATCGCATTGCCAAGGATTCCATTATTTCTAACTTTTAGTTAGTGACATGGCATTTAAAGGGGCTTGTATGGAAGCCTTACTGGTCTCCTTGTGTCTTAGTCCCTGTAGCTCTAACAAAATACCACAGGTTGGGGGCTTTCTTCTGTTTCAGTAGAAATTTATTGCTTACAGTTCTGGAGGCTGGAGAGTCCGAGATCAAGATTCTGGCAGATTCTGGTTCATAGACAGCACCTTCTGGCAGTGTTCTTACATGGTGGATCTCTCTGGAGGCTCTTTTATAAGGCACTAATTCCATTCATGAGGGCTCCTCCTTGGTGACCTAATTATATCTCAAAGGCCCCACCATTACATTGGGCCTTAGGATTCAATGTACAAATTTTGGGGGAAAACAAATATTCAGTCTATAGTATCTTAATTCAAAAGTTTGCTTTTTCAGACAGACCTGTAATGATGCAAGAGGAAGCCAGCCAGAGAGCCCAGAAAGGGTAGGGTGAACATAATAGTCCTCTTTCAAATGAAAGGGGAGGTCAGTCTGGTTGTAGGATTTTCCCAATTTTATTGCAATAGCAGCAGCTTTGCATCTCACTTTGCATACAACTGTGTCTCTGCTCCAGCATTTTAAGAGTGCATCAAAGTGGTTTCCTTCTGCAAGCCTGATTTCCTCATGGCAGAAACAATGCTGTTTCTCCCTTACCACCAGATCTTTAGCACAATTTTGTCCCGTTCCTGGAAGAATTACACCATCTCCTTATACATACTCTCTTCTTTTGAGATGAATAGGATGCTATAAATGCATGTCTTTTTGTGAGCGTCACGGCCTTTAGAATGCTAAGATTCAGGAGAGCTCAGGCCCTGAAAAGATGGAAGGTAATCCTCCCAACTTCAATTTAATGATATTCATACTTTTTGAACAACTACCACATGTTAGACACCATGATAAATGTTACAAAACATGCAGAGAAGAACAAGACATGAATCCTGCCCTCAAGGGGTTGACAACCCAGTTGAAATAATGTGAATGTGTGATAAAGTTAATAGCACAGGCTGAAACAGCAAGTTACAGGTGTACAAAGGACATACCAAATAAAGGGAATGTTGAGAATGCTCCAGGCTGGCTTAAATACAAGTGGAAAAGAATGGTGGATCTGTAAAGAGTATTAGTAATAGTGGTGGAAGGGAATGTGGGAAAATAGGCAAGACATCTAAGACCACTTAAAGCTCATCAGACTCTTCCAAGGACAGAAGATGTTGAGGGATGCTGGAAGAATTTTAAGGTCAAGGAGAAAGGCATATGACCGAAAGCCACTGGACAACATACTAAAGTTGGAGTTCTGTGAAAGGCCTTGATTAGGATCTGTAATAATTACAATAAAGAAATAAAAGTATGATCAACTTTGGCATCCATTCATAATTGTAAAATAATGAGGTGGATGATTTTGTAGCATTAACATTAAAGTACCAACTATACTTGGGATCAGCGGACCTCAACCACATGGGTATGGGAGGAAGAAAGTCAAGAAGTGAAATGGAGTAGGAAAGCCCTCATGTATGCTATGTGCCCAGAGAGGTATCTGGAAAGTTCTAAGGCAAGGCCAAGCACTATTTGCCTATTCATTGTGTGCCTATATACAGATGAATCATCCATGAAAACTATCACCTAAACCTAATGCTTCTCTAAATACTGCCAGAATGGGGAAGCTGTAAGGATCCATCAAATGTCTCCTACTCTCCACAGATCTACTATTCTGGGCTAGCAAAGAGAAGCCAAAGGTTCAGTTAATGATCCAGTTATTATATAGCTACTTTAAGCTTCTCATAGTAAAGCAAATACAAAATATTCAGGGATATATCTGGGTCTATTGTGGGTTGAATGTGTCCTTCAGAAAGATACTTTGAAGTCCTAACCCTGGTACCTGAGACTGTGATCTTATTTGGAAATAGGGTCTTTGCAGCTGTACTCAAGTTAAGATAAGGTCATACTGGATTAGAATGGGCCCTAAATCCAATGACTGGTGTCCTTATAAGGGCAGAGAGAGTTGGAGACTCCTAGAGACACACAGGAAAGAAGGCCATGTGATTTCAGAAGCAGGGATTGCAGTCAGGCTCTTACAAGCCAAGGAATGCCAAAGATTGCCTGCAACTACCAGAACCTGGAAGAGGTAAGGAAAGATTCTTCTCCCCCAAGGCAGCCTGGCCCTGCTGATACCTTGATTTTGGACTTCTAACTCCCAGAACTGTAAGAGAATAATTTTCTGTTGGTTTTAGCCACTCAATTTATGGTAATTTGTTATGGCAGCCTTAGGCAATGAATATGGAGACTTCAGAGAGTGTGGCATAGAAGCCAATTGACTCCCACATCCTTGATGCTACATCTTTTTCTACCGATGATCACTTGGGCAGAACTCTATCCCCTGCCGGTTTCTATAAGAAATCCTATCACACTTAACACGTTGTAATTTTTTGGTATGCTTTCCCATGAGCTTTTGAGAGGTCATTAGAAGGGGGTCACATTATGTGTCATAACCACATTCTGTCATTTTGACCCTCTCCCTCTTTTTTCCCCTTCTCATTCTTATACCCCTTTCATTTCAGAAAAAAAAAAAGAAGTAAGTTCTTTTTATGTTACACATAGCAGTTAATGGAATGCCCTTGGTGCATGAGTCCGTTCTTGCTTATCAAAGCATTTCTTTCTAATAATACAGGCTCAACTCATGAGGGATTCTGGTGAATGTCACTTCTCTATGTCATTACGACTCTGCCCCTTCCTGCAGGGGAGAATAAAATGGGCTCAGAGGGGGTGAGGTGACTTGCTGGCCATGGTTCACTCATGTGTTGGGGATCCTCTGTCTTTGCTGACAGACCGTTGGAGTGATCCATTCTTCCTCCACTTTCTTTCATCCTGAAGAGCTTCCAAGGCCAGCTCAAGCCTCCTCTTCTCTACTGGCCCTTTCCTGACATCTCCAGCCATCTTTTACCTCCCTAGATGTGTAGGGATGTCATTGTAGCATTTGACCACACACTGTCAGTTGTCTCTGAACAACTTCATGTATTGCAATGGTATTTTCCTACTCTGGAATCTAGGTAATGTATGTAGGGAACATGGCTTTTAAGTGGGAAAGGACCTAAGCAGGGGATGAGGAAACTGGGTCTACAACTGATTGCTCTATGACTATAGGATAATCTTTTATCCTATCTGTTTCTTGGATTCTTCATCTCTATTCAGGTACTTTAATCATTAGAAAGTATTATTTTGCTATGCCTCACCTAGTCCATTACTATGGACATGGTTGAGTTGACCTGATTAAATCTAATTAATTTTTAAACATGAGCAGGGCTATGGAGCATTGACATGTGGTTTCTACACATGTGTGCATGCATGGGATTTTTAAAAAGTCATGGTTTAAATGCTGAAGTCCTGAGTCCTGGTTGGCTTCTTTATCTTTGTCTCTACACTGTGAACATGCTAAAAGATAAAAACCCTTTATGGAAGAAATTTTTTGATAGAAAAAAATGGCTAAAGTGAAGGCTCAGAAATAGGTGATAGGGAAATAAAGCTCTGTCATTATCTCAGATCATGAGCATAAAGAAGAGAGACTGCAGGAGACGAAACAGGGTCTGTCCTGACAACAGACCCTTGGCATGTGCTCTGCTGGATCCTGTGCTCTTAAACTAGAGCCAACCTGTCGTCATCCACATCAGTAACATTGCTCAAGAACAGTGCTCACTATCTGGAGTGGCCATCAGGGGCATGCAGTAAGAGGTGAATCATCTGTGCAGCATTCAAGAACAATTACCAAACTGACCAAAAGCTGGCCTTTTTATTGTCACCATTTGCCAGCAATTCTAAACAATGTCAGTGACAAAATGCTCTCTGAAAAAAACCTTATGATCTGAGTTCTAACAATTGTTGAGATTACTCTCGAGTTTAAGTAATAATTAAAGTAGCGTATTGCTCTTCCTCATCCTTTAATAAACAGTATTCTACATGAAAGTTAATTTAAAGAATTCCTCGTTATATAGTTGGCCCTGACACATGTGGACACTATGTGTTCATCTCAGGAGAATGTTCCTTTGGTTCAGAATTGTCCCAGCTTGCTGTGGGTGTAGAAGTTATGCTGGTCCCTACGGTGTGACATATTCCTGAGTTTAAACAGTAGATTAGAAAGAAACGATAATGTTGGGGCGCCTGGGTGGCTCAGTTGGTTGAGCACTTAACTCTTGATTTTGGCTCGGGTCATGATCTCAGGGTTGTCGGTTAAGGGTCCCCCAATGGGCTCTGCGCTCAGTGCAGAGTCTGCCTGTCCCTCTCCCTCCCCCTCTGCCCATTTCCCTGCTCATGCTTGCACTCTTTCTCTCTCTAAAGTAAATAAATAAATAAATAAATAAATAAATAAATCTTAAAAAAAAGAGAAATAAATGGCAGTGTAGTGATTGTGAAGATGTAGAAAGAGAACTTGCATTTCTACAATTCTGTCATTCTTTGTGACAATTTGGGATTTTTATTCCTATTTACAACTTAAAACAGTAAAACCGAGTGCAAAAGGCAAGTATAGATTTTTGTTGATACAGACAAATTTAGCTCTGCATGAAGTACTTCACTGAATCTGAAATGCATTTAAAATTAAAATATATTATTTTAAAATGAATTGCTTTAAAATTATTTAAAAATCAAGAAAATAAAAAGTTACGTAAGTGGCTATTTAATAATTCCTAAATTGTACCTTTTAAAGACATTTGATTTTATTATTTTATTTTTAGTTTATTTATTTATTTATTTATTTTAGTTAGCTCTACACCCAACATGGGGCTTGAACTCATGACCCTGAGGTCAAGATTCACCTGTTCTTCCGACTGAGCCAACCAGGCACCCCAGACATTTTAATTTTATTAAAATTTACAAATTAGCTACTGGACAATGATTTTCATAAAATACTATTATATGAAACTATAGCCAGTGGATCGAAGTTCAAACTGTTAGGTATATTTAAAAACCATTGGATAAATAATTGTGCTTGCTTTTTTTTTTTGTACTATAATTAAAATTTTTAATTTTTCCCTGGCAAAATTACATTTATGCAGTACATTAAATTTTTTTTTAATTGTCTACAGTTCTTTTCTGGCTGTTACCTTTATTTGTTTCATGTCATGGTTACTGTGAAAATATTTTTGGGGTGGGGTTTACAAAATGACCCACTCTAGATGTCCAATCACTCTTACTTGGTGTGGCATGCTCCCATCAGATGGTGAAACTGGTCTTGTGGGCCAAGTTCACAGGCAAGTGAAGAAAGGTCTGAGTTTAGGAACTGCCTAGCAGTGGAATCTGAAGTTGCTTGATTTTCTCCTCTGTAATAATAGGGGATTTGAGGACATGACTTCCAAGTTGCTTTCCAGCTCTGAAATCTTGTGATTCAGATTGATTATTGTACCCATTACATGCACCCCTACAGTATTGGGGTGCCTTCTAACTCAACATTCATTTTACACAACTTTTGCCATTGCTTTTCAGATTCACCTACTGTTTAGACAGCTGTGTAAGTGAACCATATCAGTTGTTTCTTGGTCTTGGTATATTCCATTCTAAATCTCATGTCATTTTTGGCATAAAAGTTATCTGTAAATGTCATTGTTTACTCAGACTTCTTTGGAAATTTTTGAATGTGTCCATTTGTCTACTTTTTCTCTATCATGAACTGCATCCAAATTACACTTCTGTTTCTGATCTTTCTTATCAGTACAGTTTCTTCAGAATCTTACTGGCGCATCTCTTAGGCAGAGAGATCAGTTTTAGGCAGGCTTTGGTAAGGCTTGTGCAACAACAGTGGGGTGGTGCTTTGATTTGCTGCATTGTCCTGGGCATTGTTGATGCGTCGTGGGAGATGGCCAAGGAAAGTGCTCATAACTCACACACGTGTAACCCGAAAGTGCAAGGAGTTAATTCTCTGACCAACAGGGAGCAGGAGCTAGTGAGTAAGTGCTTCCTCCTCTCTTCCCCTTGCAGACAGTTCTGAAATGCCTTTCATAGGCCCCTCAGAAGCCTCCATAAGATCAAGCAGAGTTGCTTGAAGCCAAGGCTGATGCATCTTGTGTTGGCTTTCTCTGCTCTGTCTCACTCCTCCTGATCATTACAAGCCCTTGTCCCAGTGTCTGCCTGTGGGGGGGGGATTGAGACCAGTGCATCCTCAGATGCAGTTTTGAGAGGGAGACCTAAAGAAGGAGTCTAGCTGTGAGGGGCCAAGTTAGGGATAAGGCTCGAGTGCTGTAAGGACCCAAGGCTTGATCCACATTTCAATGAACTGGTCCCTCCATTTGAGCTCTCTTAAATGTCTCACCACTTCTGACAAATCCTGCAAAAAGAGGGACTTACCCCTTTCCTTCCTTTTGCAAAAACTAAATTAAAGATGGCAGGAATGTCCTCTATACATGAAGACTCCCATTAGGGATGTCTGTGAGTCAAGTGTTAAAGTGTTTATCATTACTCCATTTACAGCCCACTTTCCCAAGTGACCACAAACTGGTGCTTACAAAATGAAGCTGCTCTTGCATTTTAACTGCACGTGTGGATGCCGGAGAGGCTTCAGTGCATCCAGCCTGGCAGAACTTGCTTAGGTGCACCTAGCTTGCGCCCATAGCTAACTCATGCCCTTTCTTTGAAATGCTCTATGTGGCATGTTGGGGCAAATGACTTTCTGAAGCGGAGCCTAAAAGTTTTCCAAGCTGCTTTGTTGTTTTCCTGACAGACGAAAGAACTTACTGGGGCTCTAATGAAAGGCAGACCGCGATCCTGTCATGTCAAGAATGCTGCAGTCGGGAAAGTCGACATGATTTCATGGCTAATGATTCACTCGCTAATATCAGTGTGGGCTGTAGTGAGGATAACCAAGTTGAGCTGTCTTAGATCAAATGATTCAATTAGGCCAGCTGTCCCTATTTGTCATGGCTCAACTCGCTTTCAAATTACCTTTCCAAAGTGCATACGTGCCTTAGCATAGAAGTTAACAGCTCAACTGTTTTACAGAAAAGGGATACTTAGGCGTGATTAGAAAAAGTCACCTTTTTTTTTTTTTGAATCTACACAGGTTTCTCCCCCTCCCCCCAGCCCTTTCCCATAGGAAACACAGTATGTATTTGCTCAGCTAACTCTGCAGCGTCCTCATCAGTTGTTGTCACTGTGGTTTTGCCACCGAAGCCTTCTGGGGCATCTCATGGCAAGAAATTCTTAATTCTACAAAGGAAGGCTTGGTCCAGGGATCTCTAAGTTGCCAGGGGGAGGAAGTGCCAAGGTTAAGAAGCTTTTTCTGGCTAACTTCCAATCCCTCCACTGGCAACTGAGCAAATGTAGGGTCAGAGAAGAGTTTATGTTACAAATCTGGATTTTTCCAGAGCTGATGGAATAACTCAGGGATGAGAAGTAAATTGGCTTCAGGTCAATGGAGGGATATTACAATATGATGTAACTAACCATTATTTAGAAGGTAAGAGAGGTCCAGAATCTTCGTCTTTCCTTGTAAGATATGTGAACAGTCCCACTGGCCTGGGGGAGAAATAGTCTGAATAAAGGAATGAGTCAGGGAACATTTGTTTCCCGCCTCCTGTGTGAGGGGCCCCACAAAGACACAGTGGGGAAATAGAACAAAAATCAGGAGCTTAATTTCTACCCCAGAGGGGCTTACAACTAATGACTCTGAAATCTTGTAGTGTCTTGGGGATCATGACTATCAGAAAGATAAAGACAAATTGAAGTAAGCCTAGAGTGGAATAAAGGATACAAGCAAAGGAACAGACAGCTTAATCGAAGAGGTGAAAAAAAAAAAAAATCATTCCTTCCAATGTAATGGCAAAGGGTGGAATCTAACTGCTTAAAAACCTATCATGAAAAAGGCTGACAGGTGATCAGCCGCCATGTAAATGACCTAGAAAAAAAATGGGATAAATGATGTGAGATTCTTGAAATTTCTTTGTTTTGAAGTGTTCTCAAAAGGGCAGCCAGGGATATAACTGCGGGCAGGACATTCATGGTGGGTTTGCTGAATGGATTCACCATTCTTTCTTCTTCCCATTGCATTTGAAATCAGATTTATCTTACACACAACTCAGAATACAGATAGAAAGAATGCAGTCCGCTACTGTGTGGTCCTCGTAGACTGTTTCCCCAGGCCCTTGCTTCCCTTTTTTTCTTTGTTTTAGGGAATGGCAGGATCATTTCAACTCTGTTTCAATCCTTCATGACTTCCATAGTCTCACAGAAAGAAAGAAAACATATGTTGGAGGGCACCTGGGTGGCTCAGTCATTAAGCATCTGCCTTCGGCTCAGGTCGTGATCCCAGGGTCCTGGGATTGAGCCCCGCATCGGGCTCCCTGCTTGGCGGGGAGCCTGCTTCTCCCTCTCCCACTCCCCCTGCTTGTGTTCCCGCTCTCGCTATCTCTCTCTCTGTCAAATAAATAAATAAAATCTTAAAAAAAAAAAAGAAAGACAACATATGTTGGAGGTTTTCTTTTGGTTCTTTTGTTTGTTTGTTTTTCATCTGTAGGTAACATGCATTTCCTAGACAGAGAAGAAAAAAAAAGGGTAGGATTCTTTTGGCTTACCATGGTTATTTCAGATATTGGTTACATTGACTTGTTGATTGCTTTTAACATCAAGTCACCCCCCTGGAAATAAGGAATAGCTTATGCTGGCGGCTTCCAAACCCAGGCACAGCTTGGGGACCTTACCAGGGCTGAGCAGTGTGGTTATTGGGAGTGCATCTAGAGTCAGGCCTGGCTCTGCTATCCAGAGTTTTTCCTCTCTTGAGCAGCGGCAGGAGATGTGGTTCTACCTAGAACTCAACATTCTGTAGGCTTAGCTTCTCTGTGCCTGCTCCTTTTGCTTCTGCTTCACTAGGGTCCTGCTGTGTTTCTCCCCATGTGTTGAGTTCAAACTGCCCCAAAGAGCCTGAATTGGGCCAGCCCATTGTCCACACTGACAGAGCTGTCACAATGAACACCTTTAGGACTGCTGGGCTTCCAGGAGAAGGAACCGGGAGCTCAGTGGCCCTGGTCTAGGCAGCTTTTACCAGAGCGGCAGGGTCACCAGCAGAGCAAAGTATGGAGCAGGAACTCCTGAGGAGAGGCTCTGGGGGAGGGTTACCACTGAATTGTGTCCCCCCCAAGCTCATATGTTGAGACCCTAATTCCCAGTATCTCAGAACATGACTGTTTCTGGAGATAGAACCTTGAAAAAGGTAATCAAGTTAAAATGAGGTCATTATGTTGGGTCTTAATCCCATATGATGGCTGCCTTTATAAGAAGAAGACATTTGGACATAGACAGGCACAGAAGAAAGCCCATGTGCAGACACAGGGAGAAGAGATGTCCACAAGCCAAGGAGAGAGGCTTCAGAATAAACCAACTCTGCTGACACCTTCATTTCAAACATTTAGTCGCCAGAATTTTGAGAAAATAACGTTCTAGGCATTGCAGCTACCTGGTCTGTGGCACTTTTCTATGGCAGCCCTAGGGAACCCATACAGGCTGGCCAGCAATTTGAGGTAGAAGGATGTTGTGAAAAGAGCTTGAAATGGAAAGTTTGGTGGTAGGGCTTATCGTTATTCTCCCCCTGGGGGAATGGAGCACGTCTCCACGTGTGCTGAGTCCTTAGTTTCCCCACCTGTAAAACAAGGAGCTTGGCATTAGGTGAGCAGTTGCCTATGACATGCATGCCTCCTCAGTGACCCCATGGGAGGTCTCCTCTGTCCTGCTTCTTCTAGAGCTCGTTCAGAGGAAGGAACGCAAGGGCCCTGGGGAGCACAGGTCTTTGGGGCACACGTTCATTGCTAACCTGCCATCCTGTCACGGCCCACACGGCCCACAGTATCCTTTCCACAGCAACTTTCCTACTTATGTCTCTGTTACCCTAAAACTAGGGGAATACCTGCCTGGAGACGTAATTAGCCTAATTCCCCCACTGGTGGGAGGGAGGCTGCAGGCAGGTGATGCTGTACCGCTGTGACACACCGAATTCTAAAATAACCTTCGGCCGTGGGCTCCGGCGTCTCAAACAGGACAGGACTGGATGACCTCCACTCTTCTCCACTCTTCTCCCTCCTCCCCTGTCCTCCTTTCCCATCCTCACATAGCCTGGAGGCTCTGCTTCCAGGGTCCAGCCTTGTGCCTCCTGACCTGACAGCAGCTAAGACAGCCTGCTTTGCATGGTGAAGGAGGGCTAGCTGACCTCGTTGCCTGGTATGGGATTCATCGGGATGTACTCACCTCGAGGGAGCCTCGTGATTTTTTTTTTTTGTGATCTAGTACCTAGGACAGGTAAAATGCCAAGGTGGAGGAAATGATCACTTAGGGGCTTGAAGATGGAAGACAGAGATTTTTATCCTTGTCCTGGGCTTTTTCCCCATAGTTCCCCCGGCCCATGAGGTCCTGGCTTTGAGGGCTTGATCCCACCCCTTCCGCTTGTAAGTGTCGTTGGGTTGTCACTGTTGCTGCTGCTTTGTGGAGAGAAGCAGAAGGGAAGTTCCCCTACTCTGTCTTAAATGAGGGTGTTATGGGTTGAATTGTACCTTCCCTTCATTTGTATATGGATGTTGTCACCTCCAATACATCAGGTTGTGGCCTTATTTGGAAATAAGGTCATTGCCAATGTGATTAGTTAAAATGAGGTCATACTGGAGTAGGGTGGGTGTCTGATCCCCTATGACTGATGTCCTTATAAAAAGAGTGTCACGGGAAGAGAAAAAGACATCTACAGAGGGAAAGTCATGTGGAGACAAAGGAGCACACCATCTACAAGGAATGCCAAAGATTGCTGGCAAACACCAGAAGTGAGGGCAGAGACATGGGACAGATTGCCCCTCACAGCCCTCAGAAGGGACCAACCCTGCCACTGTCTCAATTTTGGATTTCTAGATTCCAGAACTGTGAGACAAGACATTTCTGTTGTTGCAGTGACCAGGTGTGTGATACTTTTTCATGGCTACCCTAGCAAACTAATATAGAAGAAGTCCTTGGAACAGATACTCTCCCCAGCACTTCTGATAGTCATGTTTTAGATCTTTATGTTACAGTCTTTATGTCCCAGCCCTAAATACAGGTCTCTCGAGGAGAGAACACACAGTGCGCCATTAAGTTGATTGGCACTAAAGATGGCGCCCAGTCCCTGCGCCACAGCTGGCCTACCCTGAGCCATCTCGTGTGTGTCCTGCCCCCCTTGTTGTTCCTGCTGCTCGCTGGAGACCCAGAACGTCCTATGCATTTTGTGCCCAGAACATGTGGTACTGGTGCAAGTCATGTCATATTATCCCATTTCTCAGCTTACGAAGTTCAGCAGAGGTCTCCATTCCCCCAGAAAGCCTTTCCTGACTCCCTGTCTGCATGGGTATGGGCTAAGTGCTCCTCCCTCCAATGTGTTCTCCCAGAAATGTAAGCTTTTCCTCTGGCAACACTTACGCTGCCCCTTAATGGCTTGCTTACTCATCTACCTCTCCTCCTAGATTTTGAGTCCAGGGACTGTGTTCTGATCACTCTGTGTCTCCAAAGCTGAACAGAGTATCTGACAGCTAGCCCGTTCTTAATACGAATTAGTATTTATTGAATGAATGGAACAAATGAATAGATAGGTGATGTTCAGTTCTGAACCCAAAAGCTGCACCAATGCTGGAAGAGGATGCAGCTCATTAAGTAAGGCTGCTTTCTGGTGCCTGAAGAACTCAAAACAGCTTTGATTCAAAATGTTGGCAAAATAGACTGCCTCCACTATTTTGACTTTTTCAGAAATGAATTGATGAGGTAATACATTTTGAAGCAATGCCACAGAAATATACCATGTTGTGCTTTTGAAACTGAAGTATGACAGTGAGGTTGCGCTTCTAGCTTATGTCCTTGTCATAGAGAAAGGGGATTTACTTACGGGCCTCCACCTATAACTGCAGACCCAGGAAGTGGCCTTCCTCTTTGGAGTTTGGATTCCCTTCCTCCACAGGTAGAGGAAGAGAATTGGCACATGAAAATGTGTAATCTGCTATAAGGAAGCAGTCAGCCAGGCCATCCTTGGCTATTGTAACACTCCTCCAGTATTTATGAATATTTGCTAAAATGTCTAAGTGCTTGATTGTAAAGCTCAAGGGTAGAGTCTCTGGGGTTCTAGAGTACCTAAGCTACAACCCACACTTGTGGAGATGCCCGGTTGAAAAAAATGACCTGAATTTCTGGATGCAAGCTTTTAATGTATGCAGCTCTGCAAAGCTAATTTCAGTCACGCAGCGAACATGTGGCACGATGTATTCCAGGCGAAAGCTGGCTTTTGCTCATGGAGGCTTGCATTGTTAACGTATTTGTTTCTTACCCCTGCATATTTAATTGCATATATAAATATAACGACACTTTAAAAATCTCTCCCAAGGCAAGGAGGGCAATTTGTGGGCTTATACCCCCATTTCACCCTCCTACATCTATGGAGACTTCATTAATTGATAATAGCATCCCTTCTGCCACGTTCGAGTGCGATCTCAGAGTTGTCTACAAAGCACGTCAAAAGTAAGAGATCAAAACTCGAGTATGTGGTATTATTATACCTCATTAAATCAAATAAACAAAATCAAACACATAAATCAAATCCAATAAAGAAATAAAGAAAAGACAGTAAATAAATGAAATAGTTTTATTTGCAGCTCATCATTTAAAATAGGTTGCCCAACTTTTTCTGTAGAGGACCAGGTGGTGAATATTTTTGGCTTTGCAGGCCATACATGGTCTCTCTGTTGTATGGTTTTATTTGATTCTGTTTACTTTTTTGTGTTTTTTTTTTTCGGATTAAAAAAACCACAATTATTTAAAACTATAAAAACCATTTTTAGCTCCTGAACCATACAAAAATGAACTGCAGGCAGTATTTGGCCCATTGGCCAAAGTTTGCTGACCTCTAATGTGAAACATTGTGTTTTTACAGTATGTAAGATGATCATAGTGTTTACCATTGAAATGTTTTGTAGATGTAACTCTAAGAAGAGCCTAGGGCACCTATTTCATGTGCAGGATTATATAAAGTTATGAAATTCTAACATGCATAATTCATGTTATGTTGGATACTGAAAATATAATGCTTGTGTAAATAGGGCATGAATCATATGTTCTTATTGAGTTATATAGTTTGCAGCATAGGAGGGACATAATCATCCCCAAATCTGTCTGCTTAGATGTAACTTACAATCTTGCATTTTTCTGAACCTGTTGAATAGGTGGAATTTAGAAGTCCAGGCAGCGGTTTGAGTGCAGACATCTGTGAATATCTGATTGGCATCAAAACTCCTCTCACAGTGGGTGGAAGTATAACTGGGGGAGACTAATGTTCTAGAAAAACCTGCTGCCCTGAATATGAGATCTGACTGAGGAATGAGGCTGTAGGAAGTTGCATTTGACCCAGACCCGTGTAAATGGCCGCATCCTTCACACATCCACCTGTTTTTATCTCCTAGTCACCAGGAAACTTCAGAGACTCATTGTACATGGCTGTGGTGTCTGTCTCTCATGTGATACCACGTTCCTTTATTTTCTGAAGGGAACTTTGGCTCTCCTCTTTTTAACCTGTAGAAACTGGTGACTCCAAACTCAGTGCTGCATTTCCATGCATTTCTTTTTTTGCCCCTAAAATCAAGTTACTGTCATGCATATGTATGACCAAGATGAGGACCAAGAGGTGAATAAAAATATATTGGTGAAAAAAAGTGCAAACAGAATTGTGTTGATCTGGATGGTTCTAGAAACAAGAATAAACTCTTTCTGGAACATAATACCATCAAACTAGGGCCATTACTTAGAATAATTTTCAGGAATGCAAAATTGGCAACTTGCCCCACGTTGTCAACTTGTGAATCTTACAAACATATTGGATTATTATTGTCTGTCTTCACTGAAGCATATGCCTTGTTAGGTGTGGATAGTCTAAGAAGGTATGTGAAACCTGTCTGGGCTAATGTTTGTGATGATTAGGGCCTCACAGAGCAAATCCACTGAATTTCAAATAGATCCAATTTATCCGTCCATTTCTGTTGCATTTCTTTTTTGTTTCCTACTACTTTGTAGGAACATAAAGTGAACACACACACACACACACATGCACATATATAGCAGATAGATATAATATGTATATAGATAGATGTCTAGATATATGAAATCCAGGTGTAAAATGCAATATGAAATATTTATGTTTGCCTTCCCTCTCTGATAGCATATCTATGTAGAGGACATTAATTACAGTACAAGGATATGATTTCATTGGTGTCAGAAGTTCTGGCACACAGTAAGTCCTCAATCATTATTATAGACTCCATGATAAGGGTTCAAGTCCTGGCTCCACTCCTTAGTAACTGTGTGATCTAAATTTTTTTTAAGGCTTAGATTTTTTATCTGTGAAGTACGGCAAATAATAATAGCTAATTTATAAGGCGGTTGTTCTGATTAAATGAGACACTATATTTGATAGAAGTTCCTTATACAATGTAGAGAGTTATATAAATGTTAATTAATTTAATTTAAACATATATTGGCAATATTTCTCCCCTCTGGCTTCTTGCCCGGCAACTGTTCCAGGCCCCAGAGATCTGTGCTGGCTGTTTCCATAAGACATCGGTGCAGATGAAGCATGTGGTGGCGGCTGAATTCTCCACATCCATCTGGATGTTTTTGGCATTGTGCAGACATTGTTTCAGCATGCTGAAGTCACAATGCAGGCTAATATATATTTTTTTAAAATCCCCACACAATATTAGTTGTGTGTAGTTGGTGCTCGATGTTTAGTTTCTTGTCCTCTGGGAACTTACCTTCTCAGGCCTCCCTACCCACCCACCCATCACAGGTAATGCAGTTGGGAGGCTTTGGTTTGATCTTCAGGAATACACATCTTTTTCTTTTAACCAGATGAGTATCCTTACACATCCTGATAGAGAGTCATTTTGGAAAAATCTATATATCAAATAATTATGCTTCAGAAGTTAAACAAAAGAAGACCATAGAATATTTTACAGTCAAGAAATTACTGTTTAGATGTGATAAGTACTTAATGATGATGGGGCAAGTGACAATATTGGAGGAAGAGCTTTGGGCCCTTAAAACTAGGCCACTTAAAGAATGCCAAAATTATATGATCAAAACAGGATGGCAACGAGAGCTCAGGGCCAGGCATCTAACTCAATTCAAAACATAGAACTCTTGGGACTCCTGGGTGGCTCAGTTGGTTAGGTGTCTGACTGTTGATTTTGGCTCAGGTCATGATCTCAGGGTCATGGGATCAGGCCCCACGTCAGGCTCCACACTTGGTGTGGAGTCTGCCTCAGATTCTTTCTCCCTCTCCTTCCCCCTCTGCCCCTCCCACTTGCTCTCTCTCTCTGTCTCTCTCTCTCAAATAAATAAAATCTTTAAGGGAAAAAATAACATAGAGTTCTTATTCTTTGGAGAAATAAACTCATCGCTTGAGAAACAGTCAAATGCAGGGACACAACACTAGTTCAGGGTCTGACATAGTCAGGACTGTTTCTTGATTTCAAATAGGAGGTTAGAGATTGACTGTCAGGAACATGGGAACCTAGAATCAAATGGTCCTGGCTTTCTGTCCAACTTTCCCTCCTTCCAGTGCTCGGTTTGTCTACTTGTTTCATTGCACCAAAAGAATCAATTCTCTTCCCATGACCTTACCTAGCAAGCCTTGTGCAGACCTGGCTTGGGAGCTGGGAGACCTGGGGTTTTGCCCTGCATTAGTACCAGCTAGTCAGTAGTGTGGTCCTAGACATCTGGGCATTGGTTTCCTCCTCTGAATTAAGAAAGTATTGAGCTGGATGCCTCCTGGTGTTCTTCTTGATTACATTTCTCTATCACAAGTATGTTGGAGAGGGTAAGATGGCTGTGCCTGATTTATATTCTCAGTCTTACTGCTCAAAAAAATCTATAATGGAGGCAAATAAGCTTTTTATTTACTGTTAATTAGTATCCCTCCCCTTTGCTACCATGTGTAGAAGTAAAGCTGGTAGGTTTTTTTGTTTTTGTTTTTTTTGTTTTCATTTACCTGCAAGTGTCACTTAGAATGGGACCACATGATGCTACTAATATAAGAAGCAAGGCTATTAAACACAGTCAGTTCTCCTTTTTATTTTTTTTGATAGTTAGGTTCTAAGTGGCCATGAATGCTGAATTACTGAATACTGAACCATTACTCTTGGGAGAAATAGAGGGTTAGGTTCCCTCAAGCTTCTGGTTACAACTTTTTATCAACCAGTCATATGCAGCTTTGTTTACGTGCGTTTTTGTTCAAAGGCACATATATTTAATACATGTTGTTGATTCATTAACATTGAACTCAGGACAGTTAGCACTATAACTCATGTCTACAGGAAGCTCATCCAACACCCGCATTGTCTCTGTGAGGTACCTCCAACCTTTCTGTGCTTAGCAGCACTAGACAGCAATGCAGCATAATGTTTGCAGGCAGTGGAATTTTAATTTCAATCTCAAACAGTGGAATTCCCACCAAAAAGCACAAAATGTGAAAAACATGGATGGCACTCAATATACTATGAAAAAGATACTTGTTTATAGTGTGAGAGCTGAAACAAGAAGGCAGAGCATTGCCTTATACAGCCTCAGCGGGAGATGGCCAAGCTGGGCAACTCAGGTTTTGCTCCACTCTGCTTATGTTCTTCAGTGGTTGTCAAAGAGCCACAGTATTGATTTTGCGGTTACACATGAAGTTCAGTGAACAGATGAATTTGCAAATAGAGAATCTGCAGATAATGAAGGTCGACTCTATGTTATAGGAGATTACACTGGATTTCAGTGTAAGGGAGCACAATTCTCTGCTTTGTTTGAAGCCCATGTGTATTACTGTTAGCTAGGATGATGCTTAGCCTCTAAAGAAATCTCTAAACAAAGAAGATCTAAATTAAAGTGGCTGAGAGAAAATAGAGGTTTATTTTTCTCTTTTATAAGACCATATAAATGCCCCAAAATGAGCTGTCCTGGTTGGGGTACAGCTTACCCTTGTCCCTGGGTTTCAGGCAGCACCTCTGTGTTTCAGTTCACAGGAAACATAAAGAAAATAAATGCAGGGCAAAGGATCACCTCTTAAGAAAGTGATAAGGGTGTTGCACACATCACTTCTGCTCATATTCTAATTTACCAATGCAGACTGGAAAATGCACTGCTGATTGGGGAAGTCACATGTCCAGGCAGAGGTGTCAAATGGATTTTGGTGGTCAAATAACACTATGTAGGAATAACACTGTATTTCATTACCTGTACTCAATTATATCATCATTTTAAAGCCATGAGCCAGCAGTAACAGTACAAGAGTGAACTTGATAGACTTCATGTAGTGCTGATCCATTCTTAAAATTTGCTTTGGATTTTTAGATCTAAGGAGGCCTTGGCCAAGAATCTGACATGGTAACTATGTTGAAAGGAAGTCCTTGGTCAAATATCAAAACAGCAGATTCACCTGACAATGTTTGGCTCAGATATGCTGTCTGTTAAAAAGTTAATAACACACTGATATTCCATATATTTTACATAAAAAATTCATGTGTCAGGCACATGTGAAGTTGTCTGAAGAAAGTGTTATCAGATGCCAGGACAATGGACATGGAGGGAGAAGAGGCCTGGGTGGAGAGGAGATGGGTGCTTTGGAGATACAGAGCAGGCTGAAAAGTCATGCCAGAGGAAGCTCCTTAGTGATAGGGAGGTATGGGTGGCAAGTGGCCAAGTATCCCAGTTTTGCAGCCTGAGGGCCTCTCGTCAGTCCTTTGGGCAAAATACCTTGGAAAATGTACTGACTCATTTATATTTTTCATATTCAAGGTAGAACATAAATTCGATGAGACCCTTCAGGGAAGAAGGGGGTTTCTCTGACTAGGAGTGATGGACCTGGATTTGAGTGATAGTCTTGCCACTTGTCACTGGCTGTTGCAGCAAGGTGCAACCTCTCTAAGCCTCAGGCTCCTCGCGTATACATTGGGTTTAACAATAGCCCCAACCACCTGGGATGAACTCAGTTTATGGGATGTGAAGAGCTAGTATGCTGTCTGTCACGTGGTAAGTGCTCTCTAAGTGTTAACCTTGCTGGTGAAGAGTAGGAAGAGGAAGAAAAAGACAAGGAGGAAGATTTGAAAGGATAAGGTGAGGTTTGAGGGACATGTGAAAAGAAGATAGGGGGTTTGTAAAATCCTTAAACTAAGAGGCTAGGTGGGAAGAATGACAGGAAGGAAGGCCTGGAGGCAGGGAAGCTTAGGGTGTGTTCCAAGAGTAGAATCTAGTCTCTTTAATTTCTTCTGTGGGGCATGTGGAAGGATGGTAAATGCTAGGGTGAAAAAGAGAAGTGTGACCTGATTATGAAGGGCCAGGAAGGACAGGTTGAAATCTCTCTTTCAAGTTTGGTAAACAATGGAAACTGCTATAGTTTTTTAATCCATGCAATTAAGGTGTTTTGAAAGAGCAATTCCTGTGATTTCAAGAATGTTAGGATGATGCTACTGAAGGGAAGTAGAATGAACCTTTGTTTACACTTCTTTGCCACTCATTCTCCTACTTCTTTACAAATCAAGATTTGGTTTGCAGATGTGTCACCCCTTCACCCTCATCAGCTCCTCTGAATAGATGAATCAGAAATCAGAAACCAGTCTAGGAACTTCAAGCAGGAAGGATATAATACAGGAATTAGAGGCTAATGAAACCAGTGAAAGAAGGGGGAAGTAAGGATCAGGGAAACTGTCGCTCATGAGCAGGAAATAAAAAAATGCCACAGTCACAGAAATTCTGGCAATGATCTCAACTACTTGCAGCATCAAAGTTTAGTGATTTGCAGGAAGATGCCTGGAAGCTACCATCAAAACCTCACAACCACCCACTGCCAAAGCCCACACCCACCCACCTGTCACTGCCCCAGGAGAAATGATGCTTTGTATTTCCCTTGACTTTCAAATCTCAGGCTAGTTCTCTCACTGTTAGAACCCAACTTGGAGCCTTCAAAGCAAAGTAGCTCCCAAGCTTCCAAATCTGTGATAAGGGGGAGAACATAAAAGAGGGAAAATGGTGCTATATTGCTGACAGATAATCTGACACCTCTGCATAAGGTGTTGCCCTGGCTCCATAGTGGATGTGCCCATCTCTGGCTATATTGAATAATTCAGGGGCAAACATTAGTCCTAAACTTATCCAATTAGAATAAGTCTCAAGGCTTTTCATGGGACACTAGAAAACAGGCTTCCTCTATTTTGCTGTAATTAAATGTGAGAAGGCAGGAACTAAAGAGTCAGGAACCATCTTGCATTCAAAAGGTTAGAATTTGCCAGAGAATAATGCCCAAAACACAGAGGAAAGGAGAACTAAATTAGAGATTAAATTCTGATGACTCATTTGAGCTTCTGAATTGAGCCATTCTTGAAGCTAATCTGTTACCAGACTCATCAATTTTATGAACCAATAAATTGCCTCTTTGCATAAGCTATTTGGGTTAGTTTTTCTGTCACTTATAACTGAAGACTAGTTAGATGATCATGGTAATAATAGTCCAGTTTCAGTTCCACAGATGTTTATTTTGAGATATAATAATTAATAAAACATAGATTTTGATCCTAAAGATCTCATTAACTAGACATATTCACAACTAACTATAATCCCAGCAAAAGAAAATTATCCTTGGAGCACCTGGATGGCTCAATAGGTTAAAGGTTCGTCTCTTGATTTTGGATCAAGCCATCATCTCACGGTTCTGGGATCGAGCCCCGCAATGGGCTCTGTGCTCAGCGGGGAGTCTGCTTGAGGATTCTTTCTCCCTCTCCCTTTGCCCCTCCCCCCAGTCGTGTTCTCTCTCTCTCTCAAAGAAGAAAATAATCTTTGATGCGACATTTTAGCCCAGATGAATAAAGCCTGACAAGTCTTGAATGTTTCAGAAAATCAGAAGGCAGAATACCCTTGGTCACATATTGCAAATAGCAAATACTGTTGTCTCTGTTGTCCCAGATGATCCATGGTTCCTCAGGCAAGTGGCCCACCATGAATAATAGTAGAAGTGAAGTGCAATAGAGGTATAGATACAAATATCTGGGCATTAATATTATTTTTCAAAAGCAACTCATTCCAGAAAAAAGGAAATCCTTTGAACCCAAAGCTTTGTTACTATTTCTTTTCCTCCTTTGCTCTTTTACCGAGCCTCAGCAAAATGTTTTAGTAGAATCAAGGGCAGATTGGCCATCATAGTTTCAGAAAATGTCATAGGAAAATGTCAGTCTTATCTTGAAGGTACATTAAGGACTTCTTTTTTTCTCATCCTCTTGGTAGCTCTCTCAGGGGAGGGATATCTTTTGTTGTTATATATGCATATATACATGCCTATATATATGTGTATTCTTACTGTTGAACTGTTTGGCAATGGTGTTGGACACCTGGTCTTGCGTGGTAGCATTTTGGAAAGTTTACATTCAGAATACCCTATGGTAAGCAATAATTCCAGAACATCTAAGCTCCAGCATAAAAAGATTTGCTAAAGCTCCGTTTATAGATGACTTAACTTGGGAAGGTTGTTTCTCTATGGGCAATGCTTATCTTAATCAAAGATGAAGACATTTGGGCAAACTCATTCATAACTATAACTCAATATTATTAAATGTCATCCCATGGAATAGATTGAATCTAAAGGGAGATTTTAATTAAGGAGCCAGTGTTACACTTACTAATTAGCCCTTGCTTGCTTATTTTCTTCCAGGAGCATTTCTTGTCAAGATTTGAAAATGTCTCTATAACTGCCTATCTCTGTCCATATGGCTGCCTCTAAGTCACATTGTCCATGGACTTTGATAGGGAGAGATGGACATTAAGGAGGCTGGTTAGAGCAGTGTCCTTTCTGCTCCAGGTACCATGTATGGGACACTTCCTCCATTCCTCACAATGAACTGATGATTCTTTAAACATTAGAAAATGCCCTGATTGTGTCATATATGAATTATGATGGCTTGAAGTGATACCTTTTTTTCTTGGCAAGAGTACTGTCATATCCCTTTTATTTTCCCAATTAATCATTAAATCCTTTTCATCTGCTCATATTAGCAGGAAGTCCATTTTCTGCCTTTTATGATTTTCCTTGACTCTAAATTACCTAAGACGTTTAGGCATTTACTTAGTCTCAAGAGGTGACTTGTGTTTCCACATACTGGGCAAGGAGAGAACTGGGAATTCTTATCAGTCCTTTAGTGGGTTACAGTTCTAGATGGCTTTTGATTTGAGTCTGCTGAAAGTTGATGCTGCCCAGTTTAGTCCATCCTTATCCACTTCCCTTTCAGGCATTCATGGTTACGGGTCTCAATTTACACATTACATGATCTGCCATCATTCCCAAAATACAAACATCATGCTGCTGTTTGGCATCTACCTTTCCACTAATAGGACTTGGCTTTCATTCCAAGTCCCCAATTTAAACTACTTGCCTCTTTATAGAATGTCCCTCTTTGGGGCCCTTGGTTTCCTTTCTTGCCAGCAAAACTCAGCTAGAAACAATCTAATCCATTGGAGAAATACAATGTGATTGACTTCAAAAAAGTATTTTAATTTCTTTTCTCCAAGAACACCCTTTAGTCTTTATATGAACTTACCTGCTGCCTTGGTATCCAGCCTTGTCTACCAAGGAGCATGAGGGACAGTCTTTGACAAGCTACAAAGAGTCCCATTTTACCTTTCCTCCAGGGTTTTGGGTGACTTCATACTTTACATGTGTTCAGCCAAGAGAGGCCACTCATCTGTACAAATAAGTTAAAGAGGATCAGCTCCCAGGTGACTTTTTGCCTTTGTGAAGGACTAGCATTGATTGGTAACTTTCTTCCAGAAAATTTTATGTTTTTCTCACCAGGCACTGTGTTGAACGTAGTCTCTAAAGTGGTATGTGTGGCTTTCCATATAAACCACTGTCCAAACTGGGATAGTTTTGAGTGTGAAAGGGGACACTAATAATTACATTGGGACAACAGGTCTAAACCAAGACTGTCGGAGGCAGAAAGTAGACAGAGATGTTTGGTAATCCTGTGTGTGGACCTACAAATTCCCTGAGTCGTGAGAGGTATGTGTTGAGAGTGATGCAGGACTAGCTCCTTCATAGACTTCTCTGTGTGCAACAGGCCTCAATTACTGCAGAATTCAAACACTTGCAAGATGTTTAATGGGTAAAAAGTATCAGCAAAAGTGGTTTTGTTACTTGAGATTCTTGATAAGTATACTGATGGGAGGTACTAATTTGGCAGTCAAGGTGCTTGAACAGTTTTGTGATCATTACAGTCATTGGTTTGAACTGTTTTCCTTTTCTTTTTTTTCCATCTCATATAAGAAATTAATAAACAGTAAAGACCAAATGTGTTCAAACAAATAAACTGCCCAATTTGCTGAAATTGGGTCTAGTTTTTAACTAAATTTGTGTTGTTTGTTTAAAAAATATGGAATATGGCTGGACTTGGACAAGACATGACATATCTTCTTGTTTTACCATTTTAACTTTTTTTTAAAAAAATTAAAGGCTTTTTTTTTTTTTTTTTTTTTTTTTTTTTTTTTTTTTTTTTTTTTTTAATTTATTTATTCATGAGAGAGAGAGAGAGAGAGAGAGGCAGAGGCAGAGGGAGAAGCAGGCTCGCCACGGGGCAGGGAGCCCGATGCGGGACTCGATCCCAGGACCCTGGGATCATGACCTGAGCTGAAGGCAGACGCTTAACCGACTGAGCCACCCAGGCGTCCCAAAGGCTTTTTTTTTAAAACCAAAGGCTTTGCTTCACACAATGTCAAAATTCTGTGAGTCTTTCCATCAAATATCTTGTAAATTCCTTAGCTATTTCAACAACTGAGACATCTATAAAATGAATAATAGGAGACCTTAGAAAATATATGGAAGTCAAAAATAAATGGGAAGTTTAGCTAAGAAGTGTTTAGAATGTTAGAAACGTTTCTTTCACAAGTTGTTTCACTGCTGCATCTCATGTTTAGGCACAGGCTAATATAGTATGCTGAAGAATTTCAGTAGAAACAGTTAGTGCCCATGAAGATGACAATCAATAGAATGTGTGTCATGTACTTCCAGTTTCCCACTGTCACAAAGCATACATATTTTTCCAGTTTAACCAATTTTTTCCAGAAGGGAGCATTGCCTTGTGGAAAGAGTTTTGTGCTTGGAATCAGGAAACCAAAGAGAATTAGTTTCAAGTCTGGAAATATTAATAGTAATAGTAGTAATAATAATAATATACCCATAAGAATTTAAAACCCCAAAACTGAACTTCATGAAGGGTTGGGGCTTACAGTTATACAAGTACCATTATCTAATGAAGCAAGCATTAAACTCTGGAGGAACATTTTCTCAACCTCTATCACACAGAATTTCCATGAATAACATCTCATCGTGGATAAGCTCATAATCCAAAATTGCAAAACATATAAGAAAATAAGCCATCTTGAACAAAAGTTGGCCAGCACACATGCACACACACACATAAACAGGAAGATTAGAGCCTTAGTAGAACAATCTGATGGTGGCTATGTATTTATTAAAGATATAAAAGAAAGAATCAAGAACTTAAGAAAAGAATAAAATACTATGATAAACAGATAAGAAGAAAATCAAGTAGAATTTCTAGAAATGAAATTAATTTGTTAAAGACTCAATTGCTGGATTATTGGTCAGTTTGCATCTGTAAATGGGTAGCTCTGTGCTACATAATGGAGACATAATTATGAGACTCTCACTGTTGTGGAGCCTGTAGTCTTGTGGGGCATGACTGTCATGATTCAAATCACCAGAAAAACAAAAGTAATCAGTTAATCCATTGATAAGTTATTAGAATAAACAAAACTGAATAAAGACTTAGCAAACTTAAAGACGTATCTGAAAGAGAAAACAAAGAAATAATTTAGTTACCCAGAACATGGTTTGGAAATATAAATAGATACAAATGTAAAAGAAAGTTTCAAAATATGGAGAATAGAATTAGAAAGATCAGCATACATTTAATAATAGTTCCAGAAAATGAGACTAAAAAATAAGAGGCAATATTCAAAAAGACAATGGCTGAGAATTTTCTAGAACTGATATATAGACATGAAGCTACCAATTCAAGAAACACAATGTATTCCAAGCAAGATAAATAAAAACACAACCACATAAAGAGATCATAGTGAATCTTCAGAACCCCAAAGACAAAGAGAAGATTATAAAAGTAGCCAGAGAGAAAAGATAGATTTTCTAAAAACAACAAAAAAGGTTAAACTGAGAGTAGATTTCTAATTAATAACAGTATGTACTAATGCAGAAAACAGTGAACTATAATCTTCAAAATACTGTAAAAAACCCTGTCAACTTAGAATTTAACACGTAACTAAAATATAGATCTGAAACCTAAAAAAAATCTTCCCAAATATCTAATTGACTGCTAAGTTATGAATATAAATAAGAAACTCCCCAAGAGCCCAGAGAAGAAGCACACAAAGATAGAGGTCTATCTTTGAAAGGCAAGATAGTCCTGATGAGGGTGTGAGTTTAGACCTTGACAAATGGAGGCTGAGTATATCTCTTCCCAAATCCTTGGATGATCACTAAATAACTCAAGAGGAGGGGAGAAGGGGAGATGGCTAGGGGGCAAGGCTAAAGATCAGAAGCTGGAAGAAAAAACCTGAGCAAAGACATCAGTGACTATATATCATTGAGGGACAGATTCTTCAGTTAGAATCCAGGAATTTAATTGCCATTTGTCAGAAGAACAAAACAGAATCCATACTCTCTCCAATATATTACATACACTTTCAGGTTTGATCAACTTACTAGATAGACATTTAAGGAAATAGGAAATTATGAGCTTTACTTAAGGGAAAAATTACAGTTAATAGACACTTGCTCTGAGTGGGTCCAGGTATTGGATTTAGCAGATGAAACCTTCCAAACAAATCTTACATTTAAAGATTTAGATTAAAATATGTTCAAGGAATTAAAACAAAACATGATAAAATAAGAGAATCAATAGGGAATTACAACAGCAAAACAGAAACTGAAAAGAACCAGTTGGAAATTATAGATGAAAACTATAAGAACTGAAATGAAAAAACCACCAGATGGACTAAAAACATATTTGAAATATCATGGAAGAGAATCGATGAACCTAGAAATTACCCAATCCAAAAAATAGGAAAAAATGTAAAGATAAATAAACATATCCAAGAGCTGTGAGACAATATTAATAATTCCAACATAGATATTATTAGAAATCCAGAAGGAGAAGAGAGAATTGTGTAGAAAAATTATTTGATGAAATGAAGGCTGAAAATCTCCCAAATTTTGTCAAGAACATTAACTCATAGTTCCCAGAAGCTCAATGAACTTCATGTAGGATAAAGTTTAAGAAAACCAAAGCTAGACACCTCATAGTGACATTGCAGAAGGTAAAAATGTGGGGGTTTTGGAATGTTTTGATTAATATGGTGGTCACACAACTATATACATTTACCCAAACTCATCATCCTATACAATTAAAATGAGTGAATTTTATTTTTTGTAAAATGTATTGAAAAAAAAAACTATAGAAAAAATACATCTGTCATACACATACACAAACATATATGTATGTCTATATATCACATATATCTATTTCATAGTTTACTTTTAGATTTATTGAAAGAAAACAGATAGTTTAACAGTAAACAAATCCATTATTTTAAATCATTACATTAAGAAATTAAAGGAGAAAATCATATGATCATCTCAATAGCTACAGAAAGTATCTGATAAAATGCAACAATGATTCATGATAATCTTATTTAGTAAACTGAATAAAAAAAAATTTCATTATCCTGAGAAAATATATTTTCCAAGAACCTAGAGCAAATATTTTAAATCATGAAACTTGAGAAACATTCAAATTCACTGATATCATTGATCTCGGTCTTTTTTTTTTTAAAGATTTATTTATTTATTTGAGAGAGCAAGAATGACAGAGAGAGAGAGAGTACACGAGAGGGGGGAGGGTTAGAAGGAGAAGCAAGCTCCTTGCTGAGTAGGGAGCCCGATGCGGGACTCGAGCCGAAGGCAGTCGCTTAACCAACTGAGCCACCCAGGCGCCCCTGATCTCAGTGTTAATTCAAATTTTTACTGGAGGTCCTAGCTAATGAAATGAGACAAGAAAAGTAAAAGAAACATGTATCGATTAAAATGGAGGCTAGGTATTTTTCCTTATTAAAAAAAAAGATCTCAATAGTACAATTTTCATAAAAATAGATTCCAGATGGATTAAAGACTTTCGTGTGCAGACTACAGATCTCATAAATCGGTTCTGTTATACCACAACATATGTGTTCCTAAAAACCACCCCATCATGCAAAAATCTCACAGTTAAAAATCACAGGGCTTAGGGGAGAAATGGGATGGAAAGGTAATACTCAAAAACTTCATCATTGACAAAAAAAAAGAAAGAGGAAAAAACTAGAAGCACAGTTTTTCATATGCTAAATAGTTACAAAATACATAAATACTACAATAAATGTGGCACTTTACCTGGAAATAAACAGGTTGCTTGTGGAATAAACATCAGAAGAGTTCAATTGGTAGGTGGAGTAGGTTATCTGAAATTTCATGGAAAGTTTAACAGTAGATATGGATAGGTGTGGCATGTAACATACCTGTGAACTGAGGTAGCAGGTAGACGTTTGAGGTGTGTGTGTGTATGTGTGTGGGTTTTGTGTATTCCAACACTGTTTGATTAAGCTACATGTCTTTCTCAGCATTCACCTAGTGTTTTTAACTCACAAAATTGCCATAAGCAAATTGGAGTTTTTGTTATGCTCATATTTTTTATTATACCAATTGTCTTGGAACAAATTTGCATTTTCAAAACAAACACTACAGCCAAACCGACTATATAAGAAAATATAGGAGAGTATATTTTTTTGGCATTGTGGTAGGGGAAAAATTTTTCCTAAATAAGGCAAAAGAAGCACGAACCATAAGACATGGTGATGAATTTGACTATATTCAATAGTAATAATAATAATAATAATAAACAACTTTATAGGAGAAATGATAGAAAAACAAAGTAAAAAGATAAGCTATTGACAGGGTTTGGAGAAGATGATGATAATGGTTTTATTTAGAAAGAACTACACAACAGTAAGAAAAAGACAATCTGAATGAAAAATGAACAAAGATAATTTACAAAGAAGATAAAACAAATGTTCAATAAGCATAAGAAGAGCTGCTCTGTCCCGCTAATAAGTAGGGAGTTGAAAGCTAATTCAACAATAAGCTGCCACCTGCATACCAGTTTGGCAAGAATGAGTAAGTTTGATTGCACCAAATGTCGTTAGGAATGTGGGGAAACAGGGACTTTTATAATTTATGGTGAAAACAGGAACTGATATGATTGCTTTGGAAAACAATTTGTCAATCTAGTAAAACTGAAGATGCTGAGTTAGGACTCAGCAGTTCTACTTCCTGGTGTCCAGCCTAGAGAATATATGGCATGCCGTCTGTACGGAGACGTGACTGAGAATGATCAAAGTAGGATTGTTGGTAATAGTAAACACATAGAATTGTCTGTCTCTTACTAGGGGAACTTAGAAAGTTTGTTTTTTGAAATGATGGGGAAAATATAGAGCAATTAAAATTGTGACCTAGATCTGCAGGAATCGATGAATAAATTGCACAAAGAAACATAACGTTACATGCAAAATATATGTAAATATTATATGTAGCATGATACCATTCACGGAAAATATTAAAGAAACAAACCATATATATATATATATATAGTTGATACATGTATGTGTATGTGTATTAGGACACTTGCAAGGGAATGATGCACACCAATTTCAGAGTAGTTGTTAACCTTGTAGAGGAGGAATGTGGGGTCAGATGTTCCTGAAACATTTTATCTTATTTTTTAAAAAGGAGAGAGTCATTGGACGCAAATATAATGGATTCAGTGGTGAATCCATGGATATAGGTTGTGTATTATTTTCTGCATTTTTTGTATACTTGAAATTTATTAATGAATATATATTGAGTGCCTTATTTTATGCTAGGCAATTTTCCTAAATGAAAAACAAAATATAAAGGAGTGAGTGGAGAGAGAAATCAGACATTGACACATATGTGGAACTATCTTGTTGAAAGTGTGTTTGGGCTTCTGGGGAGTTCTGCAGTGTAATATGAGTGAGTGTGGGGGCGCCTGGGTGGCTCAGTTGGTTGAGCGACTGCCTTCGGCTCAGGTCATGATCCTGGAGTCCTGGGATCGAGTCCCACATCGGGCTCCCTGCTCGGCGGGGAGCCTGCTTCTCCCTCTGATCCTCCTCCCTCTCATGCTCTCTGTCTCTCATTCTCTCTCTCTCAAATAAATAAATAAAAAATCTTTAAAAAAAAAAAATATGAGTGAGTGTGAGCAGTCCTCCTACCCTGCCTCCGTCAACAAAGATATCTAAACCTGAACCCAGTGCTTAAATCTGGGGAGAGAGGTAGCGAACTGAACAAAGTTGCTTTTCCTATTTAAATCATGCGTGCAGGCTTTCTTCCTTCAGGACTGGGACCAGCAGTGTGCTCGTGGAGTGGACAGTGGGCCTGCTTGTAGGGCCTCATGGACAGCAAGATGCAAGGAGAGCTGTATCTGAGAACACCTTTCGTTTGGGCAACGGAAAGTCTTGGGATGCAGGGCAACAAGGCAGTTTATATTGAAACCAGGAAGCTCTAAATTTTCTAACATAAATACAACCCTGCCTGAGAGTCATCCCTTCCTGGAGGAAGCAGGGAAGTCAGAAGGCCTCTGACCACAGGTTCTCTTTCTCTTGGCCTTAACCCTCTCACAGCTGGATGGGAGGATTTTGGGAAATAGCATATCCCAGACAAGGGATGCTGTGGTGCCAAGGGGTTAACAGGCACTTTGTGTGAAGTTTTAATATTCCACAAATGAAATGTGCATGTGGAATGGGAAAAAAAGAGGAAAAGATTATATTTGTCAGCTGGGCTGCCATATGTTGTTCTGGCCGGAGCACAGCAAAAATGGTGACAATTCTTTCCTGAATGAGAATCTCTGTCAACTCCTGATTTCATGCCTTTCTTTGGACAAGCAGAAGCTTTCTTCATGACCAGGCAGAGTCTGAGATTTTCATTTGTGTGGGGGCAATCTCTGTCTACCCCTAAAAGGTAGAACATTGGCATTGCATGACTTGATTTTCAGGGGGTGGAAAAAGGCAGGAAAATCGCAAAATTCATCTGCATATTTTCTTCTTTTTTTAAATGAAATTGGCCCTTAGGGTAAAAAACAGTCCTCTGAAAGCACAAATAGCTAGCTGAATGACAAATGGAGAGAGGAGGTTATATTGGCAGATCCGTTAGTTCTCACCAAAGTCACCATCACAGTTTCACAGAGTTGACTTTGTCACACAAAGGGCTTTCCTTATTCATATTTGGTGGGTTATGATGTCTAGGTTACTGAAAAATAAATGTCTGGGTCTGTGTGTTGTAAGAAAAAGAAATAAGATTCAGCCTTGGTGTGAGAGGGTTCTTTTCTAATTATGTATTTCCTTCTTACTTTGCATTTGAATATACCACACTGGAAAAAATTACTTTTTTCTTTAAATAATGTTTTATGGATCCTGTTTACTGATTGTCTAAGTAATATAATCTAGGAATTTAGAAAATACAGAAGAGAAAAAAAATCTCCCATTATCCCACAATCTAAATATTTTAATATATTTTTCCACACCTTAAGTAAATAAATGTATAAATAATTTTTACATAGTTGACACCGTATTATTAAAGGTTTTGTTGTCAATATAATTCTTAATAGTTCCATATATCGCATTGGGAGGATGTTCCTTTCATTGTTGACTATTCCCTATTATTAGGCATTTGGTTTCTTTGTAAGTTTGTTTTCCTCTCATTGACAAGTAAGACAAACCATCCTTTCTCTTGCATGAATTTTCTCTGCAAGAAGATGATACTGTTTGTTAGAAAGGCAAGTGAGGGTGCCCTTGACCAGCTAGGGTGTAATTTAGAATCTTACAGGGATAGTGCTAACTGAGCTGAGATTCTCTGGGGAGGAAGAAGCATTAAGAGAAATGACTGTGGGAAGAGCCTGGAAAAATGAGGAAGTGAAAAATGGGGGCAGAATCAGATGGTGGTGAAGACCCCCAGGCTCTATATTGAATGGGGAGATAATCTGAAGTAAAAGAGCATCCCTCAGGCATGAGATTCTTTCCTTCCCTCCACTAGGTAGAGTGAACCCAAGTGTGGCAGATCATTTCCAGAAATCTAAGAAGGGAGAGCAGAGAGCAAGTGCCCCAGCCAGCTCTGCACGGAGTCTGTTCAGCTCTCCTCTTCTCTCCACACCCAAGGGGCTATGAAGGGATGCAGAGAACACTAAAGAGTCAGCGTGACAAAATTGGTGTGAGGAAAGGGAACAGAACACAGATATGGTACAGAAGACATGCCAAAAGGAAATCATTCATGCTGTATCAGAGCAAATAGAAAACAGAGATGAGCAGCTAAGCACGAGCCAAGTGAGAAGGGATAGACACAAGGCAGCTAGGCAAGGGTGCTATGAAGAAGAGGAGGGCAGGAGGGAAGAAGAAATGATCACTGAATGCAGTCTGGCAAGGAACTAAACAGATCCCTCCTGAGCATTTCCACATTAGAACAACCTAGTAAGAAAATAAAAAGTTCAAAATTGATGATGGACCAACAGAATGAGAAGGAAAGGGAAACAGCAGAATTAAGAAAATAATTTTAGGATCAAAGCAACATCATTAATGAGCTAATGAAGCAGATAGTAATAGCAGCTAACATTTATTGAGCAGATAGTATGGTCCACATATTATTCTAAGCACTATATATAGATTACTTTCTTTAATACCTATAAAAATACTATGAGTAATTAGTATCTTCATTATCCAGAAAGGAAACTGAGATGCAGTCCGGTCAAGTCACATACTCACTAGAAAGTGGCAGAGGCAAGATTTTAACAATAACACTATGCATGTGTCATTTGATCACAATTATTAAAAGTCAGTTGTTCCATCAATCCAGCCATCCATCTGTCCATCCATCCATTTATCCAAGCATCCGTCTATCCATCCATTCTTCTATCTTATATATGCAGAGATGAAATTCATATAATACTAATGATACCTATTTTGGGATGATTTTTTCTTTATGCTTTTTCTGTACTGATTGAATTTAAACAAGATTTTTATCAACTTTAGAAAATGATGGGGTGGATTATTGTAATATAACAGTGATGCTAATCTAATGATTGTAGTAAGCTTTCCACTCTTATTCCTAAATCATATAGTTAATAATTCACTTCCTTATTTATCTTCCAGTGATCTAAACAATTTATGTCACTTCCTAAAGAATGTTGGTGATTGATCGTCATACAGTTTTCTTTTAGCATTTGATATTTAAAAATGTCTCAAAAACACCAGTCAGATCATATTTTAGTTTTAGACATTTGAACAGAAACTTCTGAACCTGAATCTCACCTACTGTCCAATGAAATTGTATTCCTTCTGTATATGTATGGTGTGATTTGCTTTTTAAATTTAATTATTGCTTCTCTTCTCCATTAGAGTGTAAGTTCCATGAAGGCAGGAAGTTTTTGTCTGTCTTGTATCCCTAACACCTCTAAAAGAGCCTAGTACCTAGGATGCACCATAAATGTTTGTTGAATGAATGAATGAAAGAATGAATAGAAATGGACTTTGTTAACAGGAAGCAGAGTGGACAAAGATTCATAGAACTGTTGAATCCTTGCAGGGAACTTCACATTTAAGTACGATTCAACTTGACTTTAATTGTTAATATGACAATTTTTCCCATTTAAATAATAGAATACATTTTTAAAAAATACATAGTCAACACCCATTTCATAAACTTAAAATATCTCAAAGCCTGTATTTCACATCCACACATCCACACAAACTCTCCTCTCACAAGGTTTCCTTGTGAAAGGATCAGCTGTAAGGCAAAAGCAAATATGCCTGGATATGGGTGGAAAAGTTCTGTGTTTTTCGGCAGCCAAAATCTTCTCTTAGGAGAAGATTTTCTTGCAGAAGTCCCAGACTGTCAGGCCTGAGGACCAGGTTTGGTTCACAGAGCTTTCCATTTGATTTCATTGCCACATTAAACAAAAAGATTTTTTAAATTTTTTTTAAAAAGATTTTATTTTTTTATTTGAGAGAGAGAGACGCCAAGCAAGCAGGAGGAGGAGCAGAAGGAGAGCGATAAGCAGACTCCTAGCTGGGCACGGAGCCGGACTCGGGGCTCGATCCCATGACCCTGAGGTCATGACCTGAGCCGAAATCAAGAGTCGGACGATCAAGCGACTGAGCCACCCAAGCACCCCTTAAATAAAAAGCTTTTGAAAAATTTTCGGTTTTCTAGTTTTTCCTGGAAGTTGGTAGATTTGGCCACGCTGGATCCACAGTTTCACATAATAATTGGCTGTTGCTGAGTAGCTATTGCCACCGTTAGCTAGACCATAGCTCTGCAATTTGCCACAGTCCATACCATTCCATCACGTGTTCCTGACCGTCTTGTGCCTGGATCACTTGCACATTCCTGTAGGCATTTGAGTTTGCCAGCCATGCTCTGTTTCTTTATGCTCCCCACTTCCCCCATGACTTGTTGCCTCCCTAGAGCTCTGCCTTTCTGTTTTTTCTGTTTTTGATAGAATACTTTCCTTCTTTACATAGCACCCCATTATACATATAATTTAAAAACTCCCTTTAAGGGGCGGCTGGGTGGCTCAGTCGTTAAGCATCTGCCTTCGGCTCAGGTCATGATCTCAGGGTCCTGGGATTGAGCCCCGCATCGGGCTCCCTGCTCGGTGGGAAGCCTGCTTCTCCCTCTCCCACTCCCCCTTCTTGTGTTCCCTCTCTCGCTGTGCCTCTCTCTGTCAAATAAATAAATAAAATCTTTTAATAAAAATAAATTAAAAAAAAAAACTCCCTTTAAGTGTTTCCTAAGGAATTGATCCTGTGTCTTTTTCAATTTGACTTAGCTCGTCACATCTATTTTTGCCAGTTAACCCTGGCTTTGAGATGGGACACAGAGATGCTGGACTGCTCCCTCTGCCACAAACCTTTGCCATGCCCTTGGAACCTTGACTGCATGGCTTATGTCCTTTCTCGCTCATTAATCTTTTATGTTAGAGTTGGAGGGAAAAAAAGGAGAAGTGGGAAAGAGGCAGGAAGTTGCAAGGGACATTCTGGAGGAATTTATCATGACTTATGAATGGGGAAAACTGAATTAAAGTCATTTGCCGAAGAATTATTTCACTACTCCCTTTTCTCCTTATCTTACTATATATACTTCAGTGTTTTGAAAACATGTATTTGTAGAAATATTTTATAATACTTTAAAAATACCTTAAAATAGTAACATAAAATATTTAAAAGTAATTTTTAAGTATTTAAAAATTTCATGAATATATATGACTTTCCAATTTTCTGGAAGGAAAACATGAACAGGAATTTACTTATTCATGTCTTTGTATCACCAGCACCTGCCACAGTACCCGCTCCCATAAGTGTTCATTAATGATCTCCTATTCAGTCTTTATTTTGTGTAAAATCGATGGATCTGAGGACTACAGTCTCATTTTATTCCTGGCTAGACTTTCATGGAATACTAAAGGCAGGTAGCAGGAAGAAGCAGAAAAAGAGGAAAAATATTGTCTTGGTCACACTAAAATTAGGTAATCAATAGGGTGACCATATATGTCCCTCTTTGCCTGGGATAATTCCAGTTTATTCCTACTGAGTTGGCATAATTATTAATAGCATCACTTTTCACTCTCAAAATGTCCTTGTTTGGATGATAAATTATATAGGCACTCTATTAATCAGGCCCTAGATAATCAAAAGCTCTTTGTAATTTAATTGTAGGGACTTAGGGTTTTTGTGTTGTTTTGGTGGAAAATAGGGGTCTAGCTACCTAAATTGGAACTGATAGAATATACTAACACTTTTTAAAAGATTTTATACACACACACACACACGCACACACGGCACTTCTATAATACTGCCTTGTATTCTAAATTTTATTGGAATAATTTGAATAATTTACTCAGTTTTACCCATTACCTTTCTTAGGAATACTCTTCCACACTTGAGAATGTATTCATCTTTAATTTCTTTTAATGCCTTGCAAACAGTTTTGCACTTAGTAGATACTCAATAAATATTTGTTCAATGGAATTGAATAATGTGAAATCAAATTAAGTCGTCCCATCAGGGATAATTTGTGTTGGTTTATCTTCCCATCCACAAACTTGGAGGGGCCGGGGTGCCACTATAAATTTTACATATTTGGCGCACTAAATTAATTTCTTATGCCTCCTTATCCTTGCTCTATTGTTTCTTGAAAAGCTTTAGTTGTGTATTGTTGCAAAGCATTTCTTTTCTGAAATGGTTAAAAAAATTATCTTCATTAAGGCAAAATGTCCGCTGGTGGCCTTGATTTCTTTGGATATATTGGACAGAAATATTAGCATTTTTTTCTCTTTCTGGCCAAGGTTTTGATCAGAAGGACAATAGGGGACTACTAATAGGATGTTGGCCATAACTTGCAATTTTCATTAGTCAAAAATTCAGTGAATTTTTTTTTTTGGCTCTATATGGATTTCAAGAGACTCAAATAAGAACCACATAGAGGACCAACCTTTGAGAATATGTGTATTTTGTATCTGAGTACTGAAACTCCTGGCCAACTGGCAAGGCACTGAGCTTCTAACAAGTTATAGGGTGGAAATTATTTCTCTTCTCACCCATCTGCTCTAGGAGCCATAGCTCATATTTAGAAGTAGCACTACTTACAGTGAGGAAAAAAAGACCATCAACAGAAGTTAAAAAAGAAGAATAAAAGGCCATCATTGAAATAGCAAACAAACCCAATAACAAAAAAGAAGACAAATCACTTTGTAATATTCGTGCAAAAGTCCTGATTTTATATACTCGCCACCTGGCATATAATCAGTTTACAGAGGTTCCTGTACCACCTTTTGAAAAAAAAAATACCAGGCACTTACTTTTGATGATATCTGAGAGTATTTCCCTGCGATGAGAAAGCAATAGCCCTTCACTAAGTCCTTTAGCAAAGGCAAAGGAGTGAGTTGCACCACAGAAGGGGATTCACCATAAACAGAGGGAAATATTCAAAGAAGGAAAGAGAGAGCGAGGGTTGAGGAAAAGGATAAACAATGAAAACATTCCTCCCTTTAATTTTCTTTCATCATCTTCAAGCAGCTAAAGGAATCAATCACGTTTTCTTAGCTGGCTACATTACTTAATAAGGTAAGCCCTGTGTGACCCGCAGGGGGAAATGCCCCTTTTCACTCCTGCTGCTGTGTTTACAGATGATAAAACTCTTCAGTGGTGCAGGCTACCTCAACTGGGCAGGTAAACCTAAGCCAAGAAACTTATAATATAGCAACTGCGAAGAGCCTGTTATTCAAAAGGGTGGACACATCCACAGTAAGGCAATTTTTTTCCCTTTTTCTTTTTTTACTATAAGCAAGACTAATATAAAGTGCTTTTCAGGAATGGCTTCAAATTAAGAACCATAAAGAAATAACTTTTACTTAAGTATTACCTTGCAATACTAATAAAACATTAGTATTTGGGAAACCAATTGTATTCAGTAGTGTAATTAGCGATATGACTCTTTTTTCATATTTTTATTTTTATTTTATTTTAAGTGATATGACTTTTAAAGTACATGTGTTTTCACTTAAAAATTATCTTTGGTCAATTGTCAAATCCTTCATCCTTTCATAGACAGGATATATTGATTTTATCTATGAGAGAAAAGGGTACCTAATAAACCTCTGGCCTAGAAGAGGAGAGAAAAATAGATCCGGGTAAAATATCTTGTTTTAAAGAGATTCCTCACAGTGTATATACTATTTATTTCTTGGAATTTTCTCATAGATTTGTCTTCTACCCTCGTGGTATTTGATTTTGAAAGAGTGTTACTTTTTTTTTCTTTTTACGAGTTGAGGACATCTCTCTCATTCCTTCTCTCTTTCTCCTTGTGTGTGTGTGTGTGTGTACCTATCTCTTAATCGGGATGTTCTAAAATGTCTATTCTGCACATGTGAATCATTCTTTAGGACCCAGACAAACATCACCTCCTCTGATGTCTCCCCTGACTCTCTCACAGAATGAATCGCTCTCTCTCATGGGCTCCACTCTTACCTTATCCCTTATCTGTAACTATAGTAGAGTTACTAGAAATGTGTGGAGAAGGCCCAGATGTGGCCAGGTTTACCTGGGGAGTCAGAGAAGGCTTCACAAAGGTGATATGAGAAACTGATCTACAAGGAAATGTGGTTTACCAGAGGGAAAAGGCATACTTTTAGAGTTCAGTGTTCATAAGCCTTTGCCCCCATGTATAGAAAAGAAGTCCCTTAAGAGTCTCTCCAGCAGTTAGTAAGTACTTGATATTTGTTGTACTGAACACTGTATCTGAGTGTATAAGTAAGTACTTGATATTTGTTGATGGATATGTGATTGAATGAGTGCTGAGCTGTGGCAGGCATGTTCCTTTATCATCCACTCCCTCAAATGGGCTCAATTCCTTCTGTTTAGCTCCTTCATATATATCAGAAAACCTCTATGGATCTGGAAGTGCCAAGTAGCTTTAAAGATATCTCTGTCTCTCTGCTCTATCCAGAGGCTTTCAATGAGAGATTTTATTTCCATGGGGAGATGAAAATTCCAAACTTTCTGAAAGGTGTTGATGATGATTTCTTGGTGTTCAACATATGCTGACTATTCAAATAAGCTGGCATTTTTAGTGTAATTGTCAGCATGTTTTAGAATATCATTTAAAAAAAAAACGGGGTGTGGCCCTGTACTTACATTATTTTTATATTTGGCTTTGGCTTGATGAGTTTCGAAAGAAAAAAAAAAGCAGGAACAATTTCTTTGAATTTCACTGTTGTAAAAATGACAGAGGGATGATTTTAGTACTTCTCATTGTGACTAAATATCATGAAATAGCCACATGGTGATGTTCATATGCCACAACTATTCTATAGGAGACATTTAAATTATGTCATCTTGTGGGTCTTGACCCTGATAATTCATGCTCCCTTCAACTGGGGACACAGCTAGAACTGAGAAGATACACATTTTAGGTGGGTTTTGTGTTGTCTTTTGCAATGCACCATTTGCAGATTTTTTTTGAGTGCTTCAGATAATCATTATATGGTTTTTCATATTCTCTTGATTTCTCTCTATTGCTGAGAAAACACTCCTATTTTCTGAAACATAAAAACAAGTGGGGAAAGTGAGAACTCTTCCTTAGGTAACCTCTGAACGGAGGAACTTTGTGCATTATGCAGCCGAGGCCATGCCAAAATGCAATTTGGAGGGTGTCCAGCCCTTCATTGGAAAGTAATGGTTTTCACTGAACTGAGTTATGACCAGCTGTTTACAGACAGTCTGTGACATACTGATAGAGCAGAACACCGTATGTTGCTTTCCAAATCAAATGATACAAGAAGTGTGACAGAGTGGAGAAACATCTGTCATTAGCAATTTTCAGCACGCTTCACTAATTCTGGACAAAATACGAGTAATGAACTTACCGCAGGAAACTTCAAATACTACCACTGCTGAAACAAGGATATAAACAGCAAGTCCTCCTAATGGCTTCTAATTTAATTCATTTGCAGTAAGAAACAAACAAAGTGGGTTATTTGTTTTTGATCACAGGGTAGGAAATACTAATACTGATCACAAACGCTTATTTTAATCAAAGAATAGGGATTGTGAAATGCAACTTTCTCCAATTTCAGATAGAAAGCTTTTTGCCTTCTTTAATTGTTGAAACAGGGTGTGTTTTTGTTTTTGTAAGTAGTAGGGTTGGGGAATGCCCCCTAACAGGGATGCAGTTTTCCCCTCGAGCTGTCTGAGTGTGAAAGCCTGGGGTTGCTAGGGCTCTGACAGATTTGTTGGACCTGCGGTGATATTTACATAACATTAAATGTTCTTAGTCTTTCTACTAAGGAGCTTGTATAGAAGAATGTGTTAGGTCTTTCTCAAGCTGCTTTCCCCCTACCACTTCTCATCTTGCTGTTTTTTTTTTTTTTTCCTGGCTGATAATTTTCATTTTGCGGTCCCACAAATTTTCACAGTTCTGTAACGAGCGCATGGTCTTCATACAGCATCCACATGGTTCTCTACTGGTCGACGTCACACTGTTGATGAGATCTCGCAGCCAAACCATGTGAAGGCTGCAATCTGTGAGCATTTTTCTTTTGTATCTTTGCAATCAATTGAGCTATTAAGCCGTTAACATTCAAGGCCTACTCAGCTCAGCTTACAACCGGTTAGCGCCAATACGGCAAAATTCCTAAATGGACAAAATTGAGTTTGACTTAAAAAGACAAAAAAATGAAGAAAGGTTATTATTCTTTATCTGAAGTTTTGACTAATCTTCAGAAAAATGGCGATATAAAATGCAGACATGAGATCTTGCCCAATCCGTTGGTGTTCTGCCGATGGGACCTACGTTGGACTGTGTCCCAGAACAAAAAGACTGAACGCCATTCGGAACTGATGACTGTAAAATGAGTGTAGGAGGTCTTTGAGGAGCTTCTTAATTACAAAATTATTCATGATAAAATGGCACTGATCTCAAATTCCCAGTTTCTTGTGAATTTTAGTGTGGAACCACATAAAAATGGTTTATAGCTTTTTAACACCTTAGGTAAACCAGATCCAGCCTCAGAATGTTGTGGGGGAAATCATCTCCAAATACCTTTGAATATTTCACCCTTCCTCTTTTTCTTTCTTTCTCTTTCCTTTTTTTTTTTTTTTTTTAAAGGAATGACATATTGACCTATCTATCTTTTTTTAAGCGATCCCCAAATTATCTTATGGTTGAGAAGAAATATTCTAAGATATGTAAATGCTAAATTTTTCTGGTTTTATAGACATCTGCATTGAAAAACAAAACAAAGCGAAAATATAGATGCCATTGAAACCCGTCATTACGTTTGTGATCTAGATAATAAAGTAAGCAGACCCGAGCAATTCGCTAACACTAACGCTATTCTTTACATAAACAGTAAATGTTTAGATTTTCCTGTTCACTGACTAACAGCACACATATCATAAACACTAAGCTGTTATAGTACGTTTCGTGTGTTGATTCACTTTAACAGTTGTTAGTGTGAAGACAGGAAAAGAAAAGTGGGTGTAATGAGACCATGTGCAGTATGCTGTGAAAACAGAGGCCCTTATTTGGCATAATGGGTTGCACCATAAGGGCCATAAAATTGTGCATGTGTTAGTATCATTTTAATTATTACGGGTGCCACATGTTAAGCAGAATAGCGGAACTACTAAAACAGCTTCAAAATCCTTACTGCTGATCGCTGCATTTAATTACAAATAGGAACATTTGGAGATAGGTCACCATAAAACCCTTCTGTTGTCAAATGAGCTCAAATCTGATTTTTGTAATTATGTTTTTATACCACAGATCCTGTTGAATAACTATAGGGAATAAAATTTTAATAAGTGCTGATTAAATGTAGGTACATCTTGCTTCCTAAGAATATTTATGAATGCTCATCACACTTAAATCAAGGTACCATCACTATTTTCCTGTGGACAGTGCTTTGATCATTCAACCTTAATGCAAATAAGCTGAATAAATTTATGTGCCATGAAATATTGTTTTTTTTTTTCATTGAAGCATAAAAGCTCTGGATTTCAATTATTCATTCTGTTTGTGAGCACTGTGTACTGTACTGTAATTCTCTAGAACCAAAGTGTTTTCATTATCCCACTACATGTCAGACTCAGTAGGATCTTGTAATTGACTTTTCTAAGGCAGGGTTTTACTGAGGAAGATGACAACTTATGTCCATCTTTGTTTCCAGATAGAATAAATATGGTGAGGGACGGTAAGTTCCCTTTTTAATCTTTTTTTTTCTTTGGAATTATTTATTAGTTTTTTGTTTATTTATTGGTTCCTTGGGCTTTAAAAATTGTGAACACATTGTGTTTACCAAGAGAAGTGGTGCTTTGGGGTGCTTTGTATGTGTCAGATCCCTGGTTTGTGAAAAATGGTTTTGAAACCTTGCATGATGGTTAGACCTCCTAGATCTTTTGAACATGAAATTATCATGGTGTTTCCAATAGAGATGAGACATGGAGGATGAAGTGAAGAAGGAATTGCTAATGGGTAATGGCACATGAAACTCATGAGTTATTACAAGGAAATAGGCCAGACACTGAGCTGGCATATTTTTAAATTGCTACCCTTTAATGTTGGTGTGTGATTTCATAGTTATTAAAGCAGGCACACTTATAAGCTATCCGTATGGACACATAAATTTGTGGTCTTTATAAGCCCAGAAGGCATAAAATACTTCTTACTCTATAAAACAGAGAAGTTTCATCCTTTGGATTAATGATATTTCTTTAAAATATTCACATCCCCTTGTATATTCTAGAAGCCCACATTGTTAGAAAAGTAGCTCATTGAATTTGGTGAATAGAACCTAGCTGTATAGTGAAGACATTTCTCAAGATCACTAGAGAATTCCATTTGCAAAACTCCCCAGATTATCAGTTGTCATTAAGCACTTCATTCATACTTCAGACAGCTGTTTTAATCTCCAAGTGGCTCTGCAATGTAATCGTTCAAAGAATAGTACAGGTTCTCCAATCCATATCTCCATATCCACTGTTTCAGATAAATGATAAGGCAGCACGTTAGTAAAGCCTTGGAAGACACACACACCACTATGAGACAGATGCCATCCCTGTTGGCAGCTGTATATCACTTCTAGAATACATCGTTCTGATGCAATACCCAGAAAACAGGCTTCGAGGCTGCAAAACACAGACTGAGAACAAATAGTGCTTCTCTCTGACCGTAAAAATACAACATATGTATGTATGGTCCTAAGATTCTGAGTGGTTCCTGATTCCCCAAAGCTGAGTGTTTATCATTTGGATCTGTAGTCTCTTAGTTATTGTCATTTTCAAGTGATGGGGGAGGGGACTCAACCAATGCCAAAGGCAAAGGTTGCAAAGTTATGCCTCTGTCATTTGAAAGCATCATTTGACAGTGTCAACTTATTTCTTCAGCTCAGTTCTGATAAATAAACTAGATGTCTCTAAAACTCAGGTGGCCATCTGGCACTACTTTGAACTCAAGTATGATATACTCTAGGAGGTGCTAAGTGTTAGCTGGAATTATGTCCCTTTATGAGCAAATTAATTGTGGAAAATCTGAGAATCATTGAAATCATTCATAGGACTAGATAAGGAGAGAAACCCTACAGACACAAAAATCATTTACTGGGAATAATGTTCAGCATAGTAATTCCATTAATTTATGTCCCTATAACCAAAGAGCAGGTTTTATAATCTGTCAGAATAAAAGAAGAAAGGGTAAATAGAGATGAATGACAGATTGGAGAGAGAGAAGGAATTTCTTGTGTTCCAAATGATTGAGTAGAACAGATACTTTCTTGGATTGATACGTGTTTTCTGGTCTTCCTGGCTCTTCAACTCCCTGAAGGCAAGCTAATCATTTGATGAGCTAATCATCTGTATCTCTAGCACCATGCACATTCCAAGTTTCAAAGGAATAAAAGGAACATAGAGCTGGAAAAGGGTTACAGGTGAGTCAAACCCGTCTTTCACAAGCAAGGATATTTTTTCTAAACACTAATATGGTAGAGATCTAGTGGTGGCTTTGAAAGCCCAGCAGTCCCATAAGATGCTCACTGAGAGCAGAGTCCCAGTTGACCCACTCATTGCTGTATCTCACTACCGCGCACAGTGCCGAACAAGAGAGATTTCTTAGTAAATATCTATTACCTAAAAATTTCTGGATTATTTTACAAAATTGTCTAAAGAAAAATTTGTGATTAATCTTTGTTAAAAGCTGAATATTAGAAAAGAGGGCCATGTTTATTTCCTGCTATAATGGACAGGCTTTATCACAACCATCAATTGTAGATCGACAGCTCAGAAACTCAGACCAACCGATAGCACCCTCTACTTCCGCCTGACCCACTCTGAGTTCTCAAAAACTTCTTACTGGAAATTTTTCTTTACATCTCTTTTGAGAAAAATTGGTAATTCACTCTTACCACAGAAGAACTAATAAGGAGCATTGATAATTTTAAGAGAATTACTGTCTCATAATTCTTTTCTCCATGTCTTTTTGGTCAATAGATCTAAGTACAAGAGGAGAATCTGTTTAGTAGAATCACTTGCTTCTTGAAATACTCTGTACACTCTGTATTTCTAATGGGAAAGTTTGTGTTTTCATTTTGTTGTTTTATTAGAGGACATAACTACTGATGAACTTGATCAAAGAGTTTATTAGCCAATTAATAGGGATGTTTTAGACACCTGCCACTTGTCGTCTGGCTGGCTGTGCTGAGGCTAGCAATGCTTGTGGAGACACAACAGGCAAATGGCATCATAGTTTCTGGCTTACTTTCCATCCTGGTGTTCAGAATCCATTTGAAAATCTTTCACAGATAAAACAGTTCACATGCTGAGTTTTTGTAAGAATTTTAAACACTGCAAACTGCATTATGACTCATACGATCTCTCGAAATTTTCACTGTTACGAAATTTGTTTTCCTTTTTAATGGGAAATTTGGTTCCCTTTATCTTACACGGCTTTCTGAGACTCATAAATTATTTTCATTTTCATTTTCCTAAGATATATGTGTACTCATGTATCATAAAATACTTCAGAACATTTTCCCAAGCTAAGTTGGGAAAAAATATGTCCCTCCTATTGAGAAATTTGAAAGAAATCTGAAAGAAGTAAGTCTTATACTGATTGTTGCACAACCAAATTTCCCTTGGCTCATATGTTTCCATATGCCATTTCTTAAACTTTCTGTACAAATTCTAAGTTAGAAGTGAAACTCTTCTTATTAATACTTGGCGTTGATAATTATTTAAATGTTGAACAGCAAATATCTAGTCAAGGATGTTCCTATTGTCTGTGTATGTGTATATAATATGTATTTCTATATCCTTAAATAAACATATATACTTATATTTTATATATACATATAAATGTAAATGTTATTATGTTTTATGTGTACACACACACACACACACATAATTCTTTTAGTTTCAGGTCCAAACTATAATTTACATCAAAAACATCTTGTACATTTAGGGAGTAAAGATGTATAATCATGACAATTTTTACTAAACAGAATAAAACTACTCAGAAGATTTTATTTGATTTATCCTATTTTCCTTCTACTGAGACCTTCCAGGATAGGGGCAAATGAAAAGGAAACAAGTCTTCACTGGAAATTTTATGAGTGACTTCTAGAAGATATCTTGGGTTAGTACCCATTCAGGCCTTCTGAATTTGCATCCCCATATGGAAAGAGGCCTCCCCGATGCACTCCTCTGTGCCCTGTCCCTTTCTCTAAACCCCATGATCAGTTCCCAGATCTTGTATATTCTTCTATTGTTCCTCTTGTACTAGTTCTCTTGTCTATCCCAGGATTTGGTGCGGACTATCATTGACTCATTCTTCTTCCCCCCAGCCTCTGTCTTCTCATCTTGCATCCTCCAGGTCTAGCACAGTGTGGAGTCTAGATATTCACTCAATACATCTGTCGCGTTGAACTGAGTTCTAGATGTTGAACAAATTGGGCATTTGTGAAAGCATTAAGAGTGAACTGGGTTTTTTTTCACTCAACTGAACTTTCTGGTTAAAAATTAGTAAGAAGTTTGGTGTGTGTATTTTAGCTCTTACTGAAAAATAAATGTTCCTGCTTAGTTAGGGAATTTATAATCAATTTGTCAGCTCTTCTACTGAGCATGAGTGAGTTTCTTTTAGGTCCAGATTCACGTTAGACTCACCTTTGAAATCTGCAACACAACAGTCTAGTACATCGCAGGGGCTCAGTAATTATTTGTGGATGAAAGAGTTGTTTATTCTAATTTTTCTTATAACATATTTATTGAATGCCTACATTTTGCTGGATTTTTAACAAACAAGATTGGTAAAATTATTTCTGGATAATTCTCAAAGAGAAAATCCAGTTCATTGAAACCATACCCACACTGGCTTTCAGTTTCCTTGGTATCATAGTAATTGGGGCTTAAAGTGAAGATTGAGATTTTTGACTAGAAATACTTACTTTAAGAAAGATGTAAGTAGAAAGCATCTTGAGGACAGGGACTTCAGATGCTGAATTCATATACCAATTTTCAACAAAAAGAACGTCAATGACGATTGGAAATGTAAACACACTTTGAAGACACAGAGCAGAAATTTTTAGCTGATCCTGAGTATGAATATACTTGCATGTGCAAGGGACTTTTTTTAATTATAAAAATTACACTGAACTGCAAAGATGTTCAGCCTCCAATTTAATTGTGCACTCCTTCACGTTTCCTCCAACCTTCATATTGTTTGACAGTATGTTGCATGACTGTTGCCTGTAAGTGTGAAAAGTCAAGATGAGAGTTCACAGCAGGTTGATGGCCTGGAGATGAGAAGTCTGTCTGAGGACATTTCAAAGTTGTAAAGGTATTATTCTCACATGGAGTTATTTCTCAGTGGGTGTGAACAACAGCTACTCATCAAGCTGGTGTAGTGTGAAATAGAGTTTCCTGAAAAATGATGTGCAGACATATGCAGAAAGCCACATGCTTAGTACATGCACAGACTGTGTGCCTAACTTCCAAGTGTTCGAATATTTGCCATGAGATAAGCTAGAAATGCAAAAGTCCCCATCATCAGTAGCTGGGGAGAAACACAGCTTGGAATCACCATGGATTCATTGGGTTCCAGGCGCTCACATGTTGAAGGCAAAAAGTGAACAGAGCAGCTGCAATGGAGAAGGAATGTTTGAAGAAATAGGAGGGACCTGGTGTTAAACAAGACATCAGAAGTCTTCTATAAAATGCTTGAAGACCTACCACTGCCACGAAAACAATTTTGTTCCTCTTGCAGGGCACCGTGTCACAATTGTTGGGTAACAATCACATTTTATTAATCTCCACTGCTGAATGAAGGGATTCACGTGCAGAGGTATACCCACTGTGTTGTGTTCTGCTGAAGAGGTGTCTGCCCACGTTCATACGGGCTCCCCAGGCCCAGTGTATTATTTGTGTATTAGATTTGCTTGTACCTTTCCTCCAAACAGCTCTGCATACAGATCTTTATGTGAATATTTTTCTTAACTGCAATGGTTCTTCTCATGACTTCTGACAACTGCACAGTAAGGAGGGAGGCAGTTAGGGGAGTGAAGAGTATGATTTTGAATAAGACATAAATCACGCAGATACACCTGGAATGGGGGGGGGAGTGGAGAGAAAACATCCAAGTGTTTATGTATGCATTTATTTTATCCCGCATGTTTAAAAAAGGATTCAAAGTGGCTTACCAAAAAAAAAAAAAAAAAGGAATGTATGTCAGAGGGCCTATGAAAATATAAACAGAAAATAAAATTTTGAAGGAGAGGTGGACTCAAATATGCTAACTATGAGGGTTAATGAGAATAAGAATGAGTCATTTCACTACACAGATGGAGGTTTACTTATGTGGTTTGGTTGGCAGGTGTGCTGACTCTGTGGTGTTAATCTTCAGGTTCATTGTGTGGGAGGCCCTAGTGAATTCTCTCCTTCAGTTAGAAAAGACACAGATAAAGAGATGCAATTTGCTATGAATCCTAAAACTGGGCAGGTTGAGGGTCAGATATTGCTTCATATTCCAGAATTGTTGCTTCCTGTTCTGTGAGGTTTGGTTGTCATGCAACAAGGGGTGGCTGACCAAAAAATATATATACCAGGGCGCATTGTTTCTCATTCTCTTTGGCATTAGTTTATTTTTTTAAATAGCTTTTAAATTATTGAAGTAACAGATGTTCCTTGCATAATCCCAAACAAAAGTATAAAGATGAAAATAAAGATCTCTAAACCAATTACTCAGCAACAACCCTGTTATTTTGGGGGTACATTTTCTTGTGCTTTGGTCTACTCATGCATAAACACTTCTATTTAATCAAAACCTGGGGGGTTCTCCTTGACTCTTCAAGTTCTCACACACCCAGTGTCCAATATATTAGAGAATCCTGCTTTCCTGACCTTCACGATTCGTAAACTTTAGGTACTTTTCCCCACTTCCACTGCTGGTAGTACCGCTCTAAGCCAGGAATACCCTCCCCTGGCACATCCTCATCTCTTCCTTCCACAATCCTGCTGGTCTCTTTCCAACTCCAAGTCAGAGCGATGCTTTGAAGATGTAGATCAAATCCTGTCTCTCCTCTGTTCAAATATCTCCAGTGACTTTCTAATCCACACCGAGAACCAGTTCAAATTCTGCGTTATCTTAGCCTACACGGTCCTACACTATCTGGTCTACTCTATCCATTCCCACACGGCATTCTATTGTATTTTCATTACTGGTTACGTAGTACTCCAGTTAACTATCGTTAACCAACCACCGACTGATTAGTATCATCGCTTCTAATTTTTTCCTGCTATAAGCAAGGCTGAAGCAGACATAATGATGTGCACGTGATTGCACAATTAGGCCGTTTTGCCTTCATCAGAAATGTGTTGCCAGACTTCCTCTGCAGAAACATTATACCAATTACACTGCCATCAACCTGCTTCTTTCCGAAGCTGACTCTGGTTATGGCTCAGCCTCTGTGGCAGCCAGACCGATGAAGCAAGTCCTGGAATTTTGCATCCGAATTCCTATTTTGATGGTGGTGAGATTTTGAACTACTGTTGGCATCGAATCCAGTGCCAGTCTTCCCGCTTTGCCTTGTCAAATTGGACAGGGAGACGGCTGTCTTGCAAAAGTGGAATTGTCACTAATTGGCCACAGAGGAAAGATTCAAAATCTTGCCAAAAGTCTCCTGTATTCTAAGGGACTAAAATCCTCCACATAACTTTCCCTCTCATTAAAAAGAAACAAACCCAATATGAAAAGCACATGGTCAACTAGAAAGCACTGTATAAGTGCAAGGCATCATTGCTATTCTTGCTGAGGTTACTGGCCGCGTGTGTGCAATGCTGCTGGGGCTCACTGAATGCAGGGACAGGGAGGCCTGTCTGTCCAGGCTTCCTTTTTTACCAGCTTGTTATGTCCTGTTAAGAAATGTCAAGGAAGAAGCAACAGTAAATAACTTTTGACTTCACTTTGGCTTTTTCATTTAGATTAAAGCAGAGCACTTAGGTGCAGTCTACATACAAAGTGAACACTCTATAAAATGTTTTGTCACTTGTAATGTTTGGGATTCAAGTTGGTTTTCTTTATTATGACGAAGTGAATTTAGCAAGAGTTAAACATCGCTTCATACTGAAAATGACAACCACTTATTTTTGTCCACTGTGTGGACACTGTGGAAAAATTAATGGTCTGTGAGAAAGAGAGTTAAATCATTAATTCTTGTTCCAAGGTAGCATGTAGCCCATAGCATTTTATTAAAAATGTTACATATCATTTATAAAAAATCAAGCCAGATGATACACTCCTGAACATTTCAGAGAACTGGATTTTAACAAATCTATTTCTATTTAAATTTAAAAGAATGCAAATATGTTTACAAGTCTAGAAATATGTATGTTGGAGTTTAAAATGTGAGTGAATAAATTTTCAGGAGTTAAACCACTTATTTTTAGAATTTAAAGTAGGTTTTAATTTTAGATTTTCCTAAAATGAAACAAAAAAAAGACAAATGCTGCCTTCTATAAGATGTCAGAGTTTGGGGGAATAGCTGATCTTTGAATTATTCATTGAGATAAATAATTTCTATTAATACACAAATTCCTTGTTTTTGTCTTATTTTAAAAGAAGTTTTATGGCAGCTCTAACTTTACCTTGGATATCTCTTGGCCACACTTGGCAGGGCATCAAGCTTACTGCAGTCTATTCTTTTAAACTTCCCAAGGATCAAAACTGGAAAAGGAAGGGAAGCCAAATATAAGTGAAAAATATTGAAAGAATAAACCATGCCATTTGTTTTGGATTAATAATCCATATTCTTAGTCCAGTATTTGTGATTTTAGTAACATGCGAGATTGCTAAAGATCCCTCTTCTCATTGCTTCCTTGTCAAATTTTTGCATGCAATCATAAATAATCTTAATTTGGTTAGGTTTTAAAAGGTTAGTTTAAAAAGTTCATTTGACATTTTAGATTCAAGTAAAATAAAACTTTAGCTTTATTTCATGAATCTTTAGAGATCAGCAGAAACTTAAAGTAACTGATTCTGACTTTCTGCCAAACAAGCCCATATCCTGATTAAACTCAGTGGTTCATCCTGCCCTGCCTTGACTAGGGTAGTTGAAAGTTGATGGAGAAAATGACACCATCAGGATAGTTGAAACCACCTCCTTTTATGACCATGAATATCAACTAGGCACTTGGAACTGTCAGACATTATAGTTTCCAAGAACAACAATAAAACCATGACCTACCTCTTGCCAGAGACAATGTTCAATACTCTCTTATTCGTTCAGCCTCAGATGTTCACCTCTCTTCTTGGAACACATTTAACACATTCTTATCCAGAGCTAGGACACCACACATGCCTGCTCCTCTTTTCCTACCTAAAGCCCTCTCCACATCTTTTGCTGGTGCTTTCTCCTCGATCAGCATCTCGGCAGGCTCTAGCATTCTCTCTTTGGCTCTTTAATTTTCTCTACATTCACTCTTTTCTAGGCAAATTCATTTAATTCCATGGTTTTTCCTATACACATCCTGATGGTACTCAAGAAGAAACCACAGACTCAGGAGGCAACTCCCAGACTCTCCTCTCCTGCGAGCTCTAGACGCACCTAGTCCATAGCCCATTTTGCATCTGCATTCAGATGTCCAGTGATACCTCAATCTTAACAAGGCTGAAACCTCTACAGTCAAATACACTCTCTTGCCCAAGCCTTCCCCACCTCCGTGTTCGTCAGCTGCTCAGGCTTGACTCTTAGCAATCGTTCTTGCTTAATTTCTTTTCTCCACTCTCTACCTCTAATAGCTTGGCGATTCATTTTGGGTCTTCCATCATTTCTTTGCTGCAATGCTGCCCAGACTGTTGCATCACTCACCTGTGTGTAGACAGATCTTCTTAAGTGGCTTTTCACTTTCTACGTGTCGCAACAAAATCCTTCCACTGTACAGCAGCCAGATTGATCTTTCTAAAGTATGAAGCAAATTACGTTAACTGCTTCAAATGCTCTGATGTTTTCATGCTGCAGCAGAATAAAATTCAAACTCCTACAAGGCCCCACGTGATCTGCTACTCCGACCTCATCTTTCCCCAACCCTGTGTTCAGCTGCCCACAATCACTGCTGTTGGCTTCATCTTCTTTGCGCACACCCAAATCATTCCTGCTTTAGTGTCTTTGATGTTTCTTCTACTTGGAATGTAGGTACAAAGGCTGCCTCTATTCCCAGTCCCACTCTCAACTGAAGTTTCCCTTCCTCCGAGAGGCCTTCGCCTTCCACCCTAGCTAAAGTAGCTCCCTCCCTGTCACCATCTACAGCATCATCTTATTTTATTTTTGTCCTGGGCACTTCGCAATAGTATCTGAAGTTTCTGTTCATATGTTTATTACTCATTTAATCTTCCTCTCTCTTTTAGTAGGATGTAAGATGAGGAGGGCAAAACTCTAATCTTGTTCACCACTGTATTCCAAAAGTCTAACATAGAGCCAAGAACAATGCATCCAAATGTAACTGTGACTAGCTATTACACCTCCTAATTTTACAGATCAGAAAACTGAGACCAAGAGAAGTAAAATAACTTGCTCAAGGCCATTCAAGTTAGTAAATAGAGCTATTATATAAACATGTAAATAAACCATTGAAGTCAAATAGAATTCAAATAGGATAGAGATAGATGCAAAGTGCTATGGGCACTCAGGATGAGGACACATTGCTGAGCCTGGGCAGGGAGAGGAAATGTGTGTTGATGGAGACCTCAGGAAGAGAGGCCATTTTGGTTGTCATGAGGTTGAGAAGGGTGGCGCAGGCAGGACCTACATCCTGTGTGAGAGCCTGCCATGTATGAAGGCAGACGGATCCTCGAGGAGTGCCAAGTACTTCTGTGGTTTTACATGATCAGAGCTATGTTATAGAAAGTAAGTCTTGTGCCTGAGTAAGAGCTTTTTGAGATGTCAGAGAAGACAAACGGTTATGAACTTTATTCTTATGTGTGAGGAATGAAGTTTTAGAGCCTTCATGGAAAGCACTGGTCACCTTGTAGGTGTAGAGAAGAAACATGCAAGGCGCACCTTGTTAGCTGGGTAGGATGAGGAGGGACTCTGTTCTCAAGGCGGTGTTCTTCCAGCTGGTCTGAATATATACCTCTATCATTTTGGAATCTCTCTGCATAGGAACAAAGAGTCACCTCATCTTTGATTGAGTATTGCATTTCAAAGGCAGGGCTGCCAAAAAGTAGAGGCCAGGCAAGTCCTGTTGGATTTACATTCTGGACAGGTTAGGTCTGGGCCAGCCCTCACCATGGCCAGGTTGAACACCTTTTTCACATTCCTGACCAGTCTTCTGTAAGCACTCATGTAGCAATTGTCTTCCAGGTCAACAAAATGAATGTGTATTTCTCCCTAACTTAGTGCTCATCTGCCTGTCCAGAGAAATTGGAAAGAAACCCACAAAGAGAGGTCCACAGAAGGGCTGAGGGATTTGTCTAAGTGCTGACTGAAGCCAAAAGACTTTGTTTTCCTCTTTGATTCAGGGGTACCTCATTGTCTTTTCTAATCTGAAGAGGGGCTGGGCTGAGAACCTCTGCCAGTTCTTTCTTTCCAAGAACCTGTCATCACTTAACCTCTCTTAATGAGAGTCTGTGTATAAATTTTCCAAATTTTCACTTTTGTAAATTCCAACCACAGTGAAAACTATATATTATATATATCATATGCATTCATGTCTTGATATAGTATTAGCATTTTTATTTTTACTTAAGATAATTTGTCATATGTTTTTTGTTATCCTAATTGTCAAATGTTTTTAAGAATTCTCTGAAAATCCTACACAAAATATTCTTCTGTCCTACAACATATTTAATTTGCTCAAGAACTTCGGGTCTGTGTAGTTAGGAAAGACTTAAGTATCCCATAAATTCATACTTTGATTTTGAATATATTTTGGCACAAAAGGAGAATAAGAAATTAGAAGTAACTGTGGCTTCCTCATTTGATTTATATTTACTTGTGAACTATGGTTCCATTGGTTAAAATGCTTTGAAAACTGATGCTAATGAGATTTAAGTCCCTATGAAATCTGAGTGTGATTTTTCTCCCAATTTTTAAATTTTTATTTCTAAAATAATTACTATGTTAATTTATTTCCAACAATTCAAAATATTCTACTAGCTTTAATTCCATGCCCTCCATGAGACTAGAAGCAAGCATAATGAACCCTCAATTACTATCTCACAGAAATGGAGCAAAGATCAATAAAGTACTTTTCCAAGTAAAGTGTAATATATACATACTTAGCAAGCAGACATTCGTAAGTGATTGTTTCAGTAGATAATGTTTCCTCTCACCTTTAATATAGAAAATGCCTAGGTAGCTCTACTATATTTGTGTGTCCATGCTTGTGGGATTTCTAATGGACAAACATTTAAGAGAGTTGTCAATTTTATATTTGTTAAGGCTGCATTTAAAATGATAACTTAGATGAACATCTTATCTGCTAATCAACAAAGACAAAATTTGATATGCTGTTTTTATTTGTTTATTTAAGAAATATTTATCAAACATTTATTATAAGCTTGCCCTGTTCTAGCCAATGGGAGTAAGTGGTAAACTAAATAATTTTTAAAAGTTTTTACTTAAATTCTAGTTAGTTAGCATACAGTGTAATATTAGTTTTAAGTGTACAATATAGTGATTCAACACTTTAATGTAACACCCATTGCTCATCACAGCCAAGTGCATTCCTTAATCTCCCTCACCTTTTTACCCATTTCATCCCCCTCCCCTCCCATCTGGTAAACATCAAGTAAATGAAATAAATTTTTTGGTCACATAGGGCTTATGTGTATATAAACCTAATTTCCTTTTCCCCTCCCTCCTCTTTCCCTCCACAATTATTTGTTTGTTTCAGTTATGTCATGCTGAGCATGTAAAGTCAAATAAATATGAGGTATATCTGTAAAAATCCTCAGTTTTCTTTTGTGAATTTTCATTCTTATTCCCCATTTCCATTTCCCAGGTTACAACTTCCAAAGCTATTTGTGAATTGAAGTAAAGTTTTAAAATGTTATTTTCTGAGGCTAATTTAAGCATAAAATGCTCTTTGCTCTTTCTTATTTTTTCTTTTTTTTTTTCAGGATGGCATCTTTAGAACAGGTATAAAGCAATCCCTAATCTAGAACTTCTGTGACAGTATCCACTTTCTGTTTATTAGTTTACCTAAAGTGCTCACTTCTCACAATCAGGTCAATAATCCATTTTGAGTTTATTTTTGTGTATGGTGTAAGAAAGTGGTCTTCTTTCTTTTGCATGTAGCTGTCCAGTTTTCCCAACACCATTTGTTGAAGAGACTGTCTTTTTCCCATAGTATGTTCTTGCCTCCTCTGGTGTTGATTAGTTGACCATAAAAACATGGGTTTATTTTAGAACTATCTATTCTGTTCTATTGATCTGTGTGTGTCTATTTTTGTGCCTGTACTATACTGTTTTGATGACTACACCTTTGTGGTATAACTTGAAATCTGGGATTGTGATACCACCAGCTTTGTTCTTTTTCAGGACTGCTTTGGCAATACGGGATGTTTTATGGTTCCATACCAACTTTAGGATTATTTGTTCTAGTTCCATGAAAAGTGTTGTTGGTGTTTTGATAGGGATGGCATTACATCTGTAGATTGCCTTAGATGGTATGGACATTTTAACAATATTTGTTCTTCCAATCCATGAGTATGGAATATCTTTCAATTTTTGTCATCTTCAATTTCTTCATCAGTATTTTTTTTTTAAATAGTTTTCAGGGTACAGAGCTTTTACCTTCTTGGTTAAGTTTATTCCTAGGTATTATTTTTGGTGCAATTGTAAATGGCATTGTTTTCTTAATTTCTCATTCTGCCACTTCATTATTAATGTATAGAAATGCAACAGACTCGGGCGCCTGGGTGGCTCAGTTGGTTAGGCGACTGCCTTTGGCTCAGGTCATGATCCTGGAGTCCCGGGATCGAGTCCCGCATCGGGCTCCCTGCTCGGCAGGGGGTCTGCTTCTCCCTCTGCCCTCTTCCCTCTCGTGCTCTCTGTCTCTCATTCTCTCTCTCTCAAATAAATAAATAAAATCTTTAAAAAAAAAAAAAAAAGAAATGCAACAGACTCTTAAATACAGAGAACAAACTGGTGGTTGCCAGAAAGGAGGTGGGTGGATGGGGGAGATAGATGAAAGGGATTAAGAGTATACTTATCTCGATGAGCACTGAGAAATGTATACAATTGTTGAATCATTATATTGTACACTTGAAATTAATAAAAATATTGTACGTTAGTGATACTTGAATTAAAAAACAGGGAAAAAATCAAAATGCACAATTCTGAGCCATGTTTGAGGCAACCCTGATTTTATATACCCCTAAATTCAGATCCACATGTTGGGGCTTTCATTTTGCTGCCCATTTGTAGCCCTGTTTGGCTTGAAATGGTTTGGGAAATAGGATATTTGACTGCTAGGGACTCAGAATTGACTTCTATCCTCATGGTCACTTTTAAGAAAGCCAGAATTTGCATCTAGAACCATAGAAATAAAAGACAAATGCATAAGCCCAAGGAAACAATTAACTTCCCATTACAACATTTTATCATCTAGTCCTGTGTAGGTCTGTGTCAACACAGATTGACAAAGTCATAGAATTTTATTAGACAATGTGAAAACTCATTTGTGAATTTTATTGCCATCCATCACTGCTCACATTCACAGTCCAGAGTCTCTCCATTGTTGTGAATAACAATTGGGAGCAGTGGCTGGCGATGGCCAATGTAGAGGTTGCAATTTCTCACCGACAGGTGTTCTTTCCTAATTACCTCCATTAGTTCCTCTTTATTGCAAGACTCCATGTCCTGATTCATATTCTCTTTACCAAATACCAAACTAGAACTAACAGCTCCAGTGTGCAGTGAGACAATCACCATACACTCACCAGGTACTATTTCAGTTCAGGGCCTGGTGTCCACAGGACTGTACTTATTGTATAGTCTGATGACTAGTGTTCTAACCTGTGTAGGACTTCAGGCTACAGGGAAAATCTGGAGAGTCAAACCCGGAAGTCTGTAATCTGTGAAAGGTGCTCATGGAAAAAGACCCATTCTTTGGGGGCGGTGGGTTTGAGCTGAGTGCCCCAGAAAGCCAGACCTACACTGCCACCCAACAAAAGCAAACTGCAGTTGTCCTGGGATGGAGATTCTGACATTTATGTGAAGATGATGCTTTTATTAATTATTCTAGGAAGCATAGCTTGTTTCTTGGATTTTTTTCCCAATATACAGAGGACTTTAACAATATCTAAAGTATAATTATTACCAATAATACTATATTTAAAAAACATTTTACATTGTATATACTGCTTTCAACGAGTTGTGAGTTATAACCCTATGAGTTATATGAGTATATATTATTAGTTCCCATTTATTTTTCTCCTTCCTTTCCTTCCTTGACTTGTTCTTTCCTTCTCCTTCTTCCTTTTCTTCCTTCTCTTTTCCTCCTTCTTTTCGATAACAGATAAGGAAAGTTGAGGCCCCTATAGATCAGTTCATTTGCCTGAAGCTACACAACTTTTAAGTGGACAAGCTGGGACTAAAATCCAGCTCTCTAGATTCCAAAGATTCTTCTTCTTTTTATTTTCTCATGGGTCCTATTCCACAGAATGTCCATCAACAAAATGATGACAGGAACCATTCAGTCTGTAACCTTCATAAATATCTATTATCATACAAGCAAAGGCATATGACCACACTTTTTTTTATTTTCCTGTGAACAAAGTGTGAATTTGATCACTCTTAAAAGCTCTAAGTGCTGAACTTTTGATAAAGTTCTACATCTTTTCCTTTTTTTTAATCTGATGTCATCATTTCTTCAGCCAAGGCTTAGCTCTTTTAATAAATAGGTCAGTGAGCATTACTATAAGATGAAAAGGACTAAAAAGTGAAAATCAGATATCTATCAACAAGAGGTCAGACATCACAATATATTGGGGTCAGAAATCTAAAGTTCCCAGTGTTTGGGGGGCTGGGGTGCATCCTGGGACTGCAGAGGTGGAGCAGGATGAGGGGCTCTGAGGGACCGTGGTAAGGGTCCTGGCTGGGAGGTAAAGTCAGGATGGGAACAGACACAGATGCGCTGGTGGAACCCACTACACTTGAGGTCCCCAGAAGAGTCAACCCCTACTCAGTCATCAACATCATGCCTTCCCAGGATGGCAAGGAAGAAAATGTGACTACCTGTGCCCAGCAGGCACTTGGAGCCCCTACCCTGGGGCTAGGCCATGCCCTGCAAACTGCTGCTCCTTCTGCCAGCCTACTGCAGGCCTGGCGTCATCCATACTGTGTCAAGGACAAAGAAGGTAGTGGTTTTCCTTCCTCCTCTCTGTACGCTGCAATGGGTGCCACCTTCACTTAGTAAAATCTCAGCCTCCCCTTTTTCTCTTAACCTCCTGTGACATTAGATGTTTGTTTTTATAGGTGGCAAATAAACCCAAACTCGTTGTCTTCTATGGCAGGAAACCAATCAAGAAAATGTATCAGAATTTTTTCTTTGGAATACATTGCAGTGATACCTGATCTGTGTGAAAATTAATAAAAGAGACTTAGTTTAGAATGGAGTTGGGAGGCCGGCAGGGGAGCTCTCATACCTAGCACTCCTGGTCAGTTGCAGACCCAAAAGGAAGAGATGCACCCCACAAGCTGGTATTTACAACCGCAGCAGGAGGAAAGAGGTTTTCCTTTGCCCTGGCAACAGCCCAGCCAATGAGGATACCAGTCCAGCCAATGAAATACAGACAGGCCAGCCAATGAGAAACCACTGTATTTCAAACTCCCAGTTTACTCCAATGGACTTTTTGTTTACAACTACCACTCCCAGGTACCCGCCCCCTACTTCAAAAAATAAATAAATAAATAAAAGAGCCTCCTATCCTTTGTTCTGTGGACAAACCTATGGTTTTGATGTAGCTTTTGTGTCCTGGATTATAATTCTCTGCTATTCCCAAATAAACCGTTTTTTTTTTTTTTTTTTGGCTGGTAAAAATAAATAAATAAAATGGCCAGTGTTTGGAGGTGTTCAGATTTCACCCTCACAAAGGAAAATGCCATTTATACAGAGCAATTGGGGGAGAGGGGGTGCAGAGGTGTAAATTGCAGAACCTAGTCTTTGGCAGTGGTTTCTCAAGGTCATTTCAAAGACAATGCTCATTCTTCGACCATGAGTTTTACACTTTGAAATGTAAATCTCATATTAAGTTACCATACTGCTATAGTTTGCTATTTTGTTTCTATTGTCTTGCTATTTTTTTCAATGCCTGGTGCCTGTATGCTTACCTCAGCTGCCATCGAACAATTCATCATCTCTAAATCAGTGACACAACCTAAGATGGGACATGGGAGTAAGGCTAGCAGAAGATTTATTGCAGGGAGTGGCAGGGTGCGAGTGTGTGAGTATTTCTCTGCCTTTGCCTTATATTTAGCAAGACCAGAGTAATTTTGCTGTTCTAGCAGCGATGCCTTTTCAGTTCAGTATCATTGCTTACAACAGTAATGACTCTTTTGGTTGTGTGGGGAAATTTAAATTGCTATAAATAGCACAACTGGCAGCAAATGCGAGGCATACAGGATGTCCTCTCTTGAGGTGGGATTCCTTCCCTTTCTCCTGCTTCTTTTCATGATGCTGCCTTTCTCCCTGGAGCTTCTCTGACTGATTCACATTACCTTAACTTCTCCGATGTTGCTCTGGGCCCCTCCAAGACCAGCCCACATGACAGAATAGCTGCCACAGGGAAGTCCTCTTGTTAGTTTAACCACCTGTGGGAAAACGCTACTGTTTTATCTATTTGTAAGCTTGTTATGTTCTAGTTTGTAACTTCAAAAATATTTAGAATTGTTTAAAGGAGGCTTGGCCCCTTTAAAAAGCAGCTTCAGCAAGCAGGATGACACAGGCAGTGATGAAAACCAAAGCTGTTGAGAGCTACAGCTGTCTGGTCCTTTCGTATGCAGATTTATGGAACAAGGGGGGGTGTTTGAAAAGGAGCTGAGGGAAGACTCACAAGAGAGTTGGCAAACACACAGTGAAGAAGAGGGGCCTCGTGCTTCAGTCTCCCAGGAAATAAAGGCTGACTCAAGGAATCAATAGCATTCAGACTCGGACAGGACTTTTATAATCCTAGTAATGTGATCTAGTCCCATCTTCTTACCTTACAGAAAGGGCAAGTGATGTGTTGAAGGTCACAGAGCTAGGAAATCCCAACTCCAGAAAACTTTTTCTGAGGCCAAGTGTAGCATTCTTTTCAGGATCTTTTGCCCTGTGCTGGACACATAGTAGCTGCCGATATATCTGTGTCTAATGAATGAATGATTGGATAAAAGCATTTATGGTAACCAAGGGGTGTCTTAAACATCTGGCAACTTCTTGCACAACTTAAAAAAAGTTAGGAATCAAGCAAAGAGAAGGAAAACAAGTAGATCTTGTGGCATTGGTATTCTTGTCTGGATGACGTTACATTTATTTGATGGTTTAGTTAATTGAAAACCTGAAGTGCCTGCAGGTGCCTGCAAGGCCTTCAATGGGCACTGACTCCACCACGAGCCATGCAAATGAATGGGAGTAAAGGTAAGCAAGCAAGATTTTTATGAAGTAAAAGCTTCACGGTTCTCTTGCTTTTAGATAGCTTTAAATGGTATCTCATTTTCTACAATTTTCCTGATGGAGTATGATGTCTTACAGGATTCATTTCATACTTATTTCTCAAGTTGATCGTTGCAAAGCAATTCTGATGCCAACTACCCAGAGGGCAAGCTTCACAGGCATAGTGCTCCTCCCTCCCACCCCCTCAGGACTCTCCTCACTTCAGACACTAGCTGCAAGTTCAGGGGTTGGGCCACTCACACTTTACCAACTGGTTGCAAATTTGGGTGTTTCCACTACCCGCTCAGGTTTGATAACTCACTGCAGTGACTCCCAGAACTCAAGATTCAGGATTAGAGCTTTAGTCTAAGGATACAAATCAAGATCAGCCAAAAGAAGAGACCCACATGGTGAAGTCTGGCAGCATCCCAAATATGAAGCTTTCGTGTCCTCGGGATGTGTCGCCCTCCCAGCGCATCAGTGTGTATTGCCAACCAGGAAGCTCACCTCAGCTCCAGTGTCCAGAGCTTTTACTGGAGTCTCATTATGACGACATGATTGAATCAACATGGTTGAACTCAATCTCCATCTCCTCTCCCCTCCTGGAGGTTGGGCTGCTATCCTGTGGGTCAACGCCACAACCCTCCAATCACATGATTGGTCTTTCTGGTGTGGTCAGACCTCTTCCTGAATTACTGCATTAACATAGACTATCAGGGCCCGTGATGAGTACCAAAGACACTCCTATCACTTGGAAAATTCCAAAGATTTAGAGGGTAACTCCCAGGGCCAAGTTCCTTATTATACAGTAATTATATTACCCTATCAATATTTTATTAAAGAACATGCGTTGTTTAGAAGGAGGAAAGAAATGGATCTGTGTCAGTAATGGTCCTTACCAACAGCCCTCGGAGAGAGAAGAAAACCCCCTTACCCAAGGAGCAAAGGGAGTTCTATATCTCCAACCACAGTGCTCTTTTACTTCTCTGCCTTTCTCCTCCAGCTCTGGCTTAACTCTTGCACAGCCTATTTCATCAGCTTTGTAAAATAAACAATGAAGTTATAACACTAATTTTGCTGCAAATATAAATAGCTGACATTTCTTAAGCACTTACTATGTGCCAGTAAGTTCAGCATGTACATCATCATGTTTGATTCTCAAAACAACCCCAGGAGAGGGGGACTGCTATTATTATTTGACAGATGAAGAAATGAATGTCTCCAGAAGTTAAGAAATGGGATCCAGCTCTCTGAGGTAGCATGTAGCAGAGCTGCCAGGGACTCAAGTCCTCATTGGGCTGATGCCCCAACTCTATTAGCCATACGCTATCCTGCCTTCCAGTGACAGTGCTGAGAGGCCATATAAGAGCACAGATTGTGTATAAGAGAGAAATGGTACACGAAAATGCTACTCACTTTGGGTATTTTAAGTTCCTATAGTTATTTGTAACTATTAGTCCTAATTTTAAGTTTCTATAGTT
>NC_058406.1:121863473-121947977 GCF_002201575.2 Neomonachus schauinslandi | reverse complement strand
AGTTATTTGTAAGTTTCTATAGTTATTTGTAACTATTAGTCCTAATTCACCTTTATTTCTAAAGGCACTATATTAATTAAGAGCAAAGACTCTAATGCCAGATTACTTGGCTTTTACTTAATAGCTGTGTGACTTTGCATAATTTCTTAACCTCTCTGTACCTTAATCTTCCACCTGTAGTGATATAATAGCATTTATCATAGGATTGTTGTGAGGAATACATAATATAATAGTATTTCACATAGGATTGTTGTGAGGAAATTCAGTGAGCTCTTGTATGTAAAACACACAGAACAGCGTCTGGCAAAGAGCAAACACTATGCAATGGTCAGTTATTGCTGTTTTCCCCCCAAAATTCCAAGGTAGAAATGTATGACTTTAACATTTCATAACTTTTGTATCTCTAAGCATTTGACTTTTGAGGGGAAGTAATTTTTTTTCCTTCTTAGAGCCCAAATGTTGGGTTAAACCTCTCTCCTCAAAATCACCCACGCTATTCCACCCTTTTCTTTTTTTTTTTAAAGATTTTATTTATTTATTTGCGAGAGAGAATGAGAGACACGGAGCATGAGAGGGAAGAGGGCAGAGGGAGAAGCAGACTCCCTGCCGAGCAGGGAGCCCGATGCGGGACTCGATCCCGGGACTCCAGGATCATGACCTGAGCCGAAGGCAGTTGCCTAACAAACTGAGCCACCCAGGCGCCCCACCTTTTTTTTTTTTTTTTAAGATTTTATTTATTTATTTGAGAGAGAGAATGAGAGAGAGCACATGAGAGGGGGGAGGGTCAGAGGGAGAAGCAGACTCCCCGCCGAGCAGGGAGCCCGATGCGGGACTTGATCCAGGGACTCCGGGATCATGACCTGAGCCGAAGGCAGTCGCTTAACCGACTGAGCCACCCAGGCGCCCTATTCCACCCTTTTCTTTTTAGTCTTTCAAAATCCAGCTCAACTGTCACCTTCTGTGAAGCCTCTGAGACCTTTCCACTTCTCCATAAGCCACACAAGGAATACTGTCCACTCTCTACTAATCCCAGAACACTTTGAACACTTCACTTTGCTGTACTTCTCATCACTGTTGGCTTATAATCTGCCACCACCAACCAATGGAATGGGGACTGTAAGAGCCAGAGCCTGTGTGGTGCCCACCTATGAGTCTTCAAGGCCGATAGCACAAATAGCACAAAGTAAGTGCACAATGAAATTCCTAAAGATTTAGCCTGAACTAGACAAAGGGTTCTCAATGTCTGCTCAGTGAGGCTACTGCACTTCTAACAAATTTCTCTTGCCCCTGGGTCATCTTTCTTTGATTAATCTCAACTTGTACTTTATTTATTTTATTTATTTATTTATTTTTTTAAAGATTTTATTTATTCATAAGAGACAGAGAGAGAGAGAGAAGCAGAGGGAGAAGCAGACTCCCCGCTGAGCAGGGAGCCCTATGCGGGACTCGATCCCAGGACCCTGGGATCATGACCTGAGCCGAAGGCAGACGCTTAACCATCTGAGCCACCCAGGCGCCCTCAACTTGTACTTTAAATTCAAATCTAACACATATTTATTGAGTTCCTAATCTAGAGATCTAACCGGGAAGCCTAACTATTCACACCCCCAGAATGAAAGGATGGTCTTCTAACCCCTGGGAATAGAGACCTCTCTAATGAAGTACGTACTATCAGCAGTTGAAAGGCCTAGAAATTGAGGAGCAAAGAGGATGTCCATTTTTTCCCCCACTCAGTTGTATATAATCAAGCTTGGAAATAAAAAGAGTAACAAATATTTTGGACCCACTAGTGATGTGCCAGACCATAGTAGTGCATAAGGTGTAATAGATCAGGCTGCTGCATTTAAGCAGCCTACTATCTGATAAGAAAGATTATGGGTATTAAACAGCCAATTTTCTTCATTATTAACAATGTCAGATCCTGGGCATTTGTCATTCTCCTGAATTGCCCTATTCCCAGTATGGAAGAGTAAAGGCATCACAAGGATTTAGAATCAGACAGACTTTGTGTCGTACTTTATGTTACCTCTGAGGTAGATTCTGAGATAAATAGTTTATTTGCAAGGTGATCCCAGCAAACCCTGGTGGATGGGTGGGGGCACAGGTTTGGGTAGTAAAGGGCATGCTATCAAGTAACTTATCACTGTGGGAAATGAGCTTGATGCCGTTAAGGAAAGCCAGGAGCCAGTGTTACTCCTCTTGAGGCGAGGGAAAGCTCAAGTATTTGTACACTAGTTCCTGTCAGTCACTGAGGGGAGTTAATTCCTAGACATTTCTGGCCTGCTTCAAGAGCTGGCAAAGCAGGGAACCGAGGTAGGAGAAATCATCAGGAAAAGAAATGCAGTTACAGATTGAGCGTTGGAAGTCAATGACCAGGTCAAGAGGATGTCAGCAAGGCACCAACAGTATTTACTACATCGAGGTTTGAATCCTGGCTCTGCGTCTTATGTCTTTGAACCAGCTAGTTCAGACCTTGTTGCTCCAGGTCCTTACTTGTAAAATGGGGATACGAACATCAGCTTTACCATGCTGGTAGGATTCAATGGGATCCCGGATGTAAATTACCAGGCATATAGTGAAGCCTCCTAAGTCATATGATCTTACTGAACCATTGTTTGATGTGTGTATTTCATTAATTGCCTGAGTAGTTCATTCACTTATCAATTATTTGCTTTTCCAGGAGGACTATCCCAACAGTTTCAGGCCTTGGGTCTCAGGTCCTGGAGCCCTGAGATACTGTGATGTTTAGTTAAGAGTGATGGATAGTGGCAACATCCCCTTGTACTTGAGGAGAATGTCACCGGCATCACCTAGGAAGTTTGGGGTCTGATTTCAGAGATAGGTTTGTATAAAAATATGTTTTCCCAACTCTTTAGACTGAAGTCCCTAATTGGTCATTTTTTTCCCACTGATTGCTATGCCCACATTGTTAAGATTTTGCCACCTCAAGGGGCATCTCAATTTAAAGGAAGAATTACTTCAGCTTTCCTCATTTCATGGGCAAAAAGAATGCCAAGAAAGAGCAATTTACCAGGAATCCCTATGGAGGGAAACTTTTTTACAGCCAAGTTATAATTACGTACAGAATTTAGTAACATAATCTCAAATGGTTTATTGAAGATTGGAGGGTCAATGATGACCTTGAAATGCTAAATCGTGGGAATCACATGTTGACTTTTTGTGAATACTAATCTATTTACTGTAACTTTATAAATACTGAACACTAAATATTGAAAATATTAAGGAAAAAAATGAGCCACATGATAAATTGTCTTTGATAGTCATCCCAATTTAGCAAGGTCCTGAAAGTAATTAGTCTAGGCTGAACAGAAATCAGGCAACAGGGGAGTGCAAAATTTAATCAAACTTTTAAACAAGAACCAGGTTTAAAACCTCTGATGTTTGTGCTACTTATCATTTTGGAGCCTATTTACCTGAACAGACCTAGTAAATTTTGCAGCGAATAGATTAAAAGGCAGAGTTTTCCATTCTATGCAGTTGGTTTCAGTGCCTGTCTCTGTATCCTTTCATCTGTCATGTAGATGCAGATTGTAAAATCTTGACAAATTTTGGAGCTCTAAATGAAACAACTCCACTCCTAGCAATTCCTGTAGTCCATGATTAGTCGCTCCAGGAACTTTCAATTTCTTCCTTCTGAGTTTTTAAAATTTCCCCCCTCTCCTTTACAAAGGGATTTTATTGTTGCTGAGTTATATAACTTCTTGGTAATTCTATCCGTAGAAATGGGAACATTTCTGAAAAAAGACTTAATAGAAATAGAGTTATAAACATGGTAAATGGGTGAGAAATACTTGTTAATCTTAGCGTTGACTATGTAGATTTTTCTTATTTTTGTAATTTTTATGGGGGAATTTTCAAATCTATGCAAAGTTAGAGAGCATATAGTATAATGGATTATTTTTTATTCATCACCAAGTTTCAACACAATATATTTTAAATGTGAAGAGCCTCTGTAAATTTTATCTCCCAAAAGTAAAACCCTGAAATTACAATTTTTTAACCCTACAAAGAAATGTCTTAATTCTTAGAGATATTACACTTTTGATTTGTTAGTTGTATATGATGTGTTAGGATCCTTAGTTCATTTTTCCCTCCTGGGTCAAATACTGTCTTTGTCTCTGTTTCTCGGTGTCTTCCTCTTTTTCTTTTGTTGGCTGATTCAGTCTTATAAACCTGGGGCTTTCCATGGATTAGAAATGGCCCAGAACACATTATCTTCTTCTGACCCATGGAATGCTCCAAATCCCCCTTGATATGAAGACAGCAGCTGGTCTAGAAGAGATGACCAGAATGGCTGACAGCCTGGGACAGATTTCCAAGGTCAATGAGGAGAGAATCATATCTCTTCAAACTTTGCTTAACTTGAGGGGGAAAGGTTTCCAGATCAGTGGAGGGTTTCCATTCAGAGGTTAGAGATGAATCTTCATTTCTTTGGGGTAGTTTAGCCATTTGCCCATCAGAATATGTGTTTATTGTGGGTCATGAATGAGAGAAAATGAGTTGAGGACGCCAGAATATTATTCTTGTATTTCACTGGAACTATTTATGCTGAGCTGCTTTCACTTACTACCTCCTGTGCTACCACCTGCCAGAAGCAGCCCGCCTCATCGGAGCGCCGTCTGGTATTGCTGGAGCATGAGGGCCTTGGCCTCCCTGTGAAGGTGCTGTATGTTGGCACTGCGGGCCAGCAACCCCTCATGCTTGAACGTTGTTGGCACCCACAGGATGAGCAGGAGTCATTTATTTTCTGGTCCAAGTATTCTAGCTAAATCATATCCACTTCCTATGAAATTTTCTATCACAAAGTGATAGAAAAAATATGCAGTCTTTTCTGAAATAAATGTTTTTCTCTATTTGGGAAGTAACATGTAATTTATTGGTGAGCTAGCATAGAGGTCCCCTCCGTGTGTGTGTGTGTGTGTGTGTGTGATGTCCGCTTTATCTTTACTTCTATCAAAATGCATTTAATTGTATTTTGGTTACAGAGCAAAAGGGACTTTGAAAGGCATCTTCCTAGTCTTTTGACATAAACTAGTAGAAGATGAGAACTGTAGGTAAAAAGAGAAGTAAATAGATATGTTGATTAATTTTGACAACTATCTTGGTTAGGTCTAAACAAACTTCAATCTGGTGAGCCTATGGAGCTTGGAAAGATTATAAATATATTCAATTTCCCCCCAACTTTGAATTCCTAATACAGAAAAAAAAGTACTTCTTATTTATCGTCATTCACTTTTGCTATCACTTACTTGACTATTAAACATCTCAATGAGAGTGAACCTTGGGACTTCCTGATCTTTGGTATTTTCTAGCAAAAGCAGTCATATGCCAACTGCAGCCAGTGCTGGTTTATGACACAAAGACTCCTTTTTCTAAATTCAATCCCATCATTTAGCATTCTAAAGTTTATTCTGTAGAAGGTGCGAAGACATTTATTAATTTGGATAACCTTGCCATTGTAATAAATAGACTAAAAATAACTAATGACATACACATAATAGAAGTTTATTTCTCATTTCTATCAAGAGTCCAAGACAGATTCGGGTGAGTAGGAGAGTTCTGCTTCACACAGCAATTCAATGACCCCATCTGACGGGTTCTGCGGGTTTCTGATGACTCTGAGGATGTCAACATCCAACAACAGTACAGAGGATTTCTTATGAGAGGATTTTATGACCAGGCTCAGAGGTGGTATGTTTCTAGGGTGTCCCTTCTCCCATACTACTGGTTAGTATTTAGGCACGTGGTCACAACTGCAAAGGAAGCTGGGAAATGTAGTCTAGCTGTATGTCCCCGCAGAAGAGTAGATCTTCTCTGCCACATTGTCTCTCCTCAGTCACTAGCTTAGGAAGAATACTAGGACACAATCCACTACAATGTGAGGTAGAAAATGACAGTTGAAATTGTACTTAGTAAATATTTAGCAAGCACCTGCATTCAAGGCCTTGTGCTAGCACCAAACAGAATCTAGAAGATGAAAAGGTGCTGGAGCTTACGCTGTAGGAGGAGAGATATTGTGGTCATACGGGTAGTGCTGGAATAAAAACTTGACATGAGGTAGGGCTCTTGTCTGAATTGTTTCCAGCTGAGTCCCCAGCGTCCAGCACACTGCATGATATATATTAGGATTTAGCAAATATGTGATAAATAATGAATAAATTCTAAGTCAAGACAAGTCATCCCTGAAAGTCTAAGAAAAGGGTGGAATAGATATGGTTGTATTAACTTAGATTTTGAAGCTGACATCACAACTACACCAAAGAAGGCAGCTAAAATATTTCAGTAATGCTGAATTTTAAAAAAATTATCAAGGACATGATTTTTCTTCTCCATAATAAAAGCAGACTTTTCTGAACTCTACCTTTCACGCAAACTGAGAAACCTCCCGTGGATGTGCTATAATGAAGGTAAGTTATTCAGTGTTTTCAGGCAGTAACAGTCTTCTTTTATCACTCATCATATCAATAATATCTAAAGGACCCTCCAAAGACACACTTATTAGTAGACAAATGAGGTAATAAGAATTTCTTTTACTTAAGCATGGCTACATACTGGATTTATCTCCCCAGTATGGGTCATTACCAATGTCGTAAGTGTTTCCAGATAAGACTTCTGCCATCATTACTAAGTTTTTATTAGCAATTGAAGTGTGGAAAATGTGACAACAGATTTTTTGCTCAAGTCTGCCTATCTCCTGCCATCCCATATCCTCACTGACCCCAGCTCCAAGATCCTCTTGGTGTTTTTCAGACTCTGAAAGGTGTCCATAGTCTACTTCCTAAGCAAGAATCATTAGGTCTGTGGTACATAATCTAATGCATTTAGGGAACACATTGTTTGAAATTGTACGTGTCATTTGAATGAAGGAATAAAGATCAGGATTTGGGAACTTTAAATTTCTCTTCATTTGTTTCTATAATATACCTCAGATTGAATTTGTATGATTCCATTTAGGATGGAGTTGAGAAATGTATTCAGTTTTTGGAGCTCAGGGTAAAGTTTATTTCAAAATGACTAGATTAAACCTTCTTCAAATGGCTGCTTTGGGATTTTGATATAAAATAATCTCAGTCATTAAATTTGATCAATGAAAAGAATAATCACTTTAACTTTCCAAGTTTATTCAAGCTGTGCTGACTCTGTGTCTGCTCAGGGCTCTCTCCCAGAAATCCTACCCTTCCACATCTTTGTCTCCTCATATCCTGTCCATTAGTCAAGGCCCATGACAAATGCCATTGCTTTCCCAAAGACTTTCCAGATGTGATCTCTTCCTGTTGCAAATATTATTCAACCTTGTTTGATAGTTATTTCCCTCATTCTCTCTCACCCTGTTATATTATAAAGTCTTTGTGGGCAGGCATTGTTTCTTCATCTTTCCATTTCTCCCAGAATCCAATCACTGAACCTGTCATACAGTAGTGATGCAAATATGTGTTCAACTCACCTGAAGCAAAAGGAATTCTATTTGAAATGGTGGGACGTTTTTAAAATTTAAGAACACAGACTTACGGAGTCCTTCGTTAGTAAATCTAATGCAGGTCTGCGTTATACTTACTGGCGCGAAAATGTTGACTATCCCTATTTATACTGCTGAAAAGATATGAAACTGTGTGCTCAGAGAGGACAGCCAAGCCTCAACCATATGCTAAAGAAAGAAGCAGTGGCTGTAGATGGGTATTTTAAAATATTTCCCCCAATAAAATGCATCTGAAGGATATGAAGCACCCTGATCAGTAGCACTTGCTGAATAATGAATGTTTAACGAGACACACACCCCATAGAGGAGGCATATCGATATATGGTGTGTCTTTTCCTTCAGGTGTTTCCTATATGGGTACAGAGTTTACACAGGCATGACTGTGGCACATATATACTTGAATACCACATTAAGACTTTAAATCACATAATAAGCAATATTACATGAATCTGCATGCTTGTTTTAAAAGATAATATCACCCTTACTCAATGTACTATATTATGATACTGCTTCACAGGCACTGGGGTTATTTTCAGAGGAATTACTGTATTTTCTTTCTCAATCTTTTTCTTGTTAAGTTTTAATATGAAAGATTTCAAGGGGCACCTGGGTGGCTCAGTCGGTTAAATGCCCAACTCTTGGTTTCAGCTCAAGTCATGATCTCAGGGTCCTAGGGTAGAGCCCCGTGTGGGGCTCCGTGCTCAGTGGGGAGTCTGCTTGTACCTCTCCCTCCCCCTCTGTTCCTCCCCCTGTTCAGGCACACATGCGCGCTCTCTCTCTTTCTTAAATAAATAAATAAAATCTTAAAAAAAAAAAAAAGAAAGGGAGGAAGATTTTGAACACACAAAAACAAAGCAAATAGTAGCAAAGCACTTGTGGCTTCAGCTCCAACATGTGAAGAGCTTGGAAGTTGTCACTCCCATCGTTACAACAAGAAGACAACTGGACAAACAGAAAATTGATGACTTTCCTTGGACTCATCAGAGAATAGGGTAACAGAGCAAACTGTCATGCTGAAACCTGGACAGAGAGGGGGGCATCCAGAGTGCCATTGACACAATCTTCATACCTGGAGATGATGCTGCTGGGGCCATTAACTGGTAGGAGCACTCAGATCATAATTTTGATTAACTGCTGATGGCTGAGGTGAACCAGCTTGAGAGTGAGAAACTCCTGGGAGCCTGACAGGGTGAAGGTAAGAGTAATCATAGTGAAATAAGCCCAGGGTGCTCTCCATAACAAAAGTCTACTTTCTAGGGGCGCCTGGGTGGCTCAGTCGTTTAAGCGTCTGCCTTTGGCTCAGATCATGGTCCCAGAGTCCTGGGATTGAGCCTCGAGACAGGCTCCCTGCTCAGCGGGGAGTCTGCTTCTCCCTCTGCCCCTCCCCCCACTCGTTCTCTCTCTCTCTCTCTCTCTCTCTAAATAAGTAAAATCTCTAAAAAAAATAAAAATAAAAAATCCTTTCCTCTATCTAGAGGAAAGGTGTTGCCAGTCTTTGCTTCTGGTCTTTTCAATGCAGAGACAAGAAGTAGCAAAATATGAGTTTTTGAAAAGATAAAATGAGTTCTTTTTGATATTTCCAATATACATGAAATAGCATATGAGTTTTAACTTCTTGTGTCTTACTCTTGGATCTTTTCTTCACTAAAATCTATTGGTTCCTAATATTAGCATAATTGCTTATTTTCATTATCTGACAAAACAAATAAAAATTCTTTTCAATATAAAGATGAGAATATTATCACTGATGAGAATGCTAAATGAAGTTCAAGATTTCTCTGCAGCTGTGATGTCCTTAGAACATCTAAATCTCACCACTCATAGGTAATAGTGTAGCTCTTTCAAGATACCAAAGTTTAGGGGGGCGCCTGGGTGGCTCAGTCGGTTAAGCATCTGCCTTTGGCTCAGGTCATGATCCCAGGGTCCTGGGATCGAGTCCTGCATCGGGCTCCCTGCTCCGTGGGGAGTCTGCTTCTGCCTCTCCCGCTCCCCCTGCTTATGCTCTCACTCCATCTAATAAATAAAATCTTAAAAAAAAAAAAAAGATACTTGGGGCGCCTGGGTGGCTCAGTTGGTTAAGTGGCTGCCTTCGGCTCAGGTCATGATCCTGGAGTCCCGGGATCGAGTCCCACATCGGGCTCCCTGCTTGGCAGGGAGTCTGCTTCTCCCTCTGACCCTCCCCCTTCTCATGTGCTCTCTCTCTCATTCTCTCTCTCTCTCAAAAAAAAAAAAAATCTGTAAAAAAAAAAAAAAAAAGACACCAAAGGTTAGGGTTTAAAAGGAGGCCAACAAATAACACCCTTATACTTGTCTGAGTTATTAAGCTACTGAGAAGTATGTCTACCTAGCAAAATGGATGGAACTAAAATAACAATAAAAGTTAAAATTGATGTTGGAAATGTGGCTTACATCTGTGGGCAAATGGTCTTCCTAATACTGCTCCCAGAAATTCAGTCATAAGCAGTGCTGAACCACCAAAGGTCTCTACCTTTCTGTGGAACAGGAGAACACAGAGGAATGAAAGCTCTCAGTGTGTAGCTTTTTTCTCAAGAGAAAAGAGAAAACAGAGTAGAGCTATGCTAATGCCCCATCCTTCAGAAACACACCAACCAGAGTGGAGAGAGGTAGAAGTGTTTCACTAATGAAGTCCCTTCTCAATTAAGGAAATATTGGAGAAAGAATAAGTTGTTCCCCATCCTAATTATCAATTTTACTTCCCACACCTTTAAAATTTGTTTCCATGATTCTAAAAAGTATTCTCTTTTCATTATTAATTGCTTGTAGGAATTATTTATTCTTGTTTAGGATAGATTCCTCTCCTTTCACCCTTTCTTTTGCCCTCATCCTTCTAAGTTTGGAAAATTGTATTATTATTTTTGTTTTTCAGTTGATTACCTTTGCAAATTTTAATCACTTAATTTCTTTTTTTTTAAAGATTTTATTCATTTATTTATTTGAGAGAGAGAGAGAGAGAAACAGCATGAGAGGGGAGAGGGTCAGAGGGAGAAGCAGGCTCCCCGCTGAGCCGGGAGCCTGATGTGGGACTCGATCCCAGGACTCCCGGACCATGACCTGAGCCGAAGGCAGTCGCTTAACCAACCGAGCCACCCAGGCGCCCTTTAATCACTTAATTTCACTTTTTATCAGCTTTGACCAGCATATCAACTCTCATGTAAATTGAGGCAATGTCCATTTTAAGGAGAAAGACCCTATCACTGGTAAAATGGAGAGGATTCTCTTACATTTTAGCATTTGCTTTAAATTATGCCACAGGGGTGCTTGGGTGGCTCAGTTGGTTAAGTGTCTGCCTTTGGCTCAGGTCATGATCTCAGGGTCCTGGGATTGAGCCCTGTGTCAGGCTCCCTGCTCAGTGGGGAGTCTGCTTCTCCTTTTTCCTCTGCCCCTCTCCACGGCTTTTACCCCCCCTCAAAAAAATAAATAAAATCTTTAAAAAATAGTAACTAAATTATGCCACGTTCTGATTTGTTTCACATTTAGACCATGAATTTGTGTATCATTTTTTATTTGTTCTTCTGGACTTTTTAACTTTTGTTACTTTAATAAAATATCTATAATATACTCAAGTCTTTCCATCTTCTTAATCATGCTGCCACTGAATCCTGTGCTTTTTTATCCTAGGTATTTGTTCCTCACAACCATCAGTTATCTTACTCTGTAGTGACCTAGTTGCTCTGCTGACCCGTTGCAGTGTTGGGATATTGTGTTAAGTCCTGGGTTGGATCTCCTGGGTTAAATTCCCTCTTTCCATGAATTGTCTTTTTTCATTTGTCTTTGTTCTTCTGGTGAACACCCTTAAGTAACCCCTTAGAGAGTGCATGAGAAGAGAATTTGTGTCCTTTTTATGTTTAAAAATGTCATTCTGTTAATGGGCAGAAGACATGAACAGACATTTCTCCAAAGAAGACATCCAAATGGCCAACAGACACATGAAGAAGTGCTCAACATCACTTGGCATCAGGGAAATCCAAATCAAAACCTCAGTGAGATATCACCTCACACCAGTCAGAATGACTAAAATGAACAAGTCAGGAAACGACAGATGTTGGCGGGGATGCGGAGAAAGGGGAACCCTCCTACACAGTTGGTGGGAATGCAAGCTCGTGCAGCCACTCTGGAAAACAGTATGGAGGTTCCTCAAAAAGTCGAAAATAGAGCTACCCTACGACCCAGCAATTGCACTACTGGGTATTTACCCCAAAGATACAAATGTAGGGATCCGAAGGGGCACATGCACCCCAATGTTTATAGCAGCAATGTCCACAATAGCCAAACTATGGAAGGAGCCAAGAAGTCCATCAACAGATGAATGGGTAAAGAAGGTGTGGTATATATATACAATAGAATATTATGCAGCCATCAAAAGGAATGAAATCTTGCCATTTGCAATGATGTGGATGGAACTAGAGGTTATTATGCTAAGCAAAATGAGTCAATCAGAGAAAGACAAGCATCATATGATCTCACTGATAGGAGGAATTCTTAATCTCAGGAAACAAACTGAAGGTTGCTGGAGTGGTGGTGGTTGGGAAGGATGGGTTGGCTGAGTGATAGACACTGGGGAGGGTATGTGCTATGGTGAGCTCTGTGAATTGTGTAAGACTGATGAATCACAGGCCTGTACCTCTGAAGCAAATTATATACATATCATTATATGTTAGAAAAAAAAAAAAAGAAGATAGTAGGAAGGGAAAAATGAAAGGGGGGAAATTGGAGGGGGAGATGAACCATGAGAGACTATGAACTCTGAGAAACAAACTGAGGGTTTTAGAGGGGAGGAGGGATGGGGGGATGGTTTAGCCCAGTGATGGGTATTAAGGAGGGCATGTATTGAATGGAGCACTGGGTGTTATACGCAAACAATGAATCATGGAACACTACATTAAAAACTAATGATGTAATGTATGGTGACTAACATAACATAATTAAAAAAGAAAAAAAGAATTAACATAAAAAAATGTCATTCTGTTGTCAGAAATGATGATAGTTTAGCTGCGTAGACAGATTTATACAATTAAAAATAATTTTCCTTTGGAACACTGGAATTATACTACCACCATTGATGTCTTTTAAAAAGCCAGTGATAATGAGAAATTTGATGCAAGTATGATTCTCATTCCTTTAAAAGGACCTGTTGTTTCTTTTGGACCTAGTGGCCAAGAGCTTGGGCTCCAGAGTCACATTACCTTAGGTTTGAATCCCAGCTCCATTGAAAACTTTCAGTATGAACTTGGCAAGTTACTTAAATCTGTGTTTTATTTCATTTGTAAATAGGAGAAAATGCTATTTAATTAAAGGGTTGTTGAGAGGATTAAATAAGTATTTGTGAAGTGTTTAGAAGAGTAGCTGGTATACCTAATGCTCAATAAATGTTAGCTGCAATTATTAGTACTGTTCTTTATACCTTTGGTATTTAAAAATTTTACATGGAATTTTTACATGGAACTTTGATCACTCAGAGCTCAGTACTTTTATTTTTCTGAAGACTCATGCTCTTCAGTTTTAGGAAACCTTTTTATATTCAGTAATAATTTCCTCTTCTCTCTTTGCTCTGTTCTCTTCTTCTGGTTCTTCTTATATTGAATTTGTCAATATTGGAACTCCTGGAATCAGGATTGTTTACTTCACATAATAAGTTACAAAGTTTCTCATCTTTTTTGTTAAATGAAAATTATCTCTATAAATTAAAAAAAACTTCAATAGTACATACATTACAGACAGGAGCTGCTTTATGGAGGTCGCTTATTGATGACTTTCTGAATTCTTCATAAATACCTGTTTTGTATGTCCTGTTTTAATTTAAGTTACTTATAATGGAAAGTTGTATGTTTTCTAGACGTTTTTAATGTTACTAGCATATAGTTGTGTATTCTGTAATAAAAATTTTTATGTTTGATACTCATGCAATTTCTTATACATAGCTTCAAAATTTTTTTTTCTGTTTAGATTTAACAGAGGCTTTTGTAATGTATTAGTTCTGAATTTTAAACTTAATAAGTTGGTAATAATCAATTTCATTGTTTAATTTGTTTTCTAATTACTTTACCATTTTTTCTTAGAGATTTTGTTACTGCCCTTTGCGTAAATCTTCAGTTGAATTTGAATTAAGTTTCTCATTTGTGACCAATAAAAAGATTAAAAGTATGAATTTTTTTTTTTTAGAGAGAGGGCACACACACGGGCACATAGAGGCATGCACAAGCAGGGGGGCAGGGAGGGGCACAGGAAGAGGAAGAGGGAGAATTCTAAGCAGGGGCGTGGAGCCCAATGCAAAGCTCAATCTCACGACTCTGAGATCATGACTACAGCCAAAATCAAGAATTGGACATTTAACAGACTGAGCCACCCAGGTGCCCCCAGTTTTAACTTTATAAAAACTGCATTTAATTGCTATAGAATTTGCCCCCCCAAATTTCAATTTTGTTATGTTTTTATTAACTCTTAGAATATTTTCAATGGACTGCTTATCTCATGTAATATTTTTGCTTTAATTTCTACTTGGCTTATGGAGTAATTAAGTCAAAATGGATCAAAAATCTGAATGGAAGAACTAAAACTCTCAAGCTCTTAGAAGAAAACATAGGGATAAATCTTAATGACTTCGTATTTGTCATGTATTAGCTATGATGCCAAAAATATGAGCAAGAAAAGAAAAAGACAAATTGAACTTTATAAAAATGTAAAAGCTCCTTGGTTTCAGAGGATATTGCCCAGAAAGTGAAAAGATAACCCACAGAATGTGAGAAAATATTTGAAAATCATATATCTGATAAAGGTACTTATATCCAGAATATATAAAGAACTCTTACAACGCAGTAGTAAACTGACAACCCAATTAAAAAATGGACAGAAGATCTAAATAGATGAATCTCCAAGGAAGATATACAAATGGTTAATAAGCACATGAAAAGATGCTCAAGATCATTAGTCATCAGGGAAAGGCAAATCAAAACTGCAATAAGTACCACTTCATATGCACCAGGATTGCTATAATAAAAAAAGTCAGATAACAAGTGTTGACAAGAATGTGGGAAACCAGAACCCTCATACCCTGCTGGTGGGAATGTAAACTGGTGCAACCATTTTGGAAAACAGTTTAGCTGTTGCTCAAACAATTAAAAACATAATTACTATAGGACACAGCAGTTCTACTCATAGATATATATCCAAGATAAATAAAAACATATCTACACAAATGGAGATATTTATCTATACAAATTCGTGTACATAAATGTTTGTGACAACATTATTCATGACAGCCAAATGGTGGAAATAACCCAAATATCCATCAATTGGATAAACAAAATGTGGTCTATACATATGAGGGACTATTATTTGGCCTTAAAAAGGAATAAAATACTGATGCATGTTACAATATGGATGAACCTTGAAACCATCATGCTCAGTGAAAGAAGCCAGTCACGAAAGACCACATATTATATGATTTATTTCATATTAAATGTCCAAAACAGGGAAATCTATAGAGTCAGAAAGTAGATTAATGGTTGCTGGGATGGAGGTGGAGGATTTGGAGGGTTGGGTGGGATGATTTCCAAAGAGTATGGGATTTTTTTCTTTTTTTGAGGTGATGAAAACTTTCTAAAAATGACTGTGGTCATGGTTGCACATATCTTTGAATATACTGAAAACTATCAAATTGTACACATTAAATGGGTGAACTGTATGGCATGTGAATTATATCTCAATAAAGCTGCTAAAAAATAAATAAATTCTATATGGCTAACATTGCTGCTTCTGGTTTGTTGTTGCTCACCAAGTATCTTTGTCTAACCATTTATTTTTAGATGATATTAATTTATATTAATTTTCATAGTTTTCCAATTGATCAGAGTTCAGTCATTGTATGTTCTGTCATACATTTTGAAAATGTCTGTCTTTTGCTGTGAAAATTATCTGTCTTTTTTGTTGCTCTGTAATAAGTGGGATAGGCAGCAACTCTTTCCTTAGTTCTCTTAGTGTTACTTAAAAAATTCCCAAAAGTGTTTTTGGTTCTGGTTCCACTGTGGTGGAATAAACCCATTACAGCAACTCCTCCAGTGGATTACAACTGAAATACAGAACAAAATACAAAAGGAACCACCTGTGAACTCTGATGAAAAGTAAACATAAGCAGTACTGTGAATGGGAATCAGATTTAAGGGTGGGTTTCTTCTTTTTCCGCAGGGCATGTCCTTTATCATGGATTAGCACAGCAACATAGGCAACTAAAACTCCAAGAGAAACCCATCCTTCTGGCCGAGGGAACCAGGCAGGAGAGTGGAGCACACAGGAGGGGAAGAAGCTGAAGAATGGGGCCCCCAATTTCTGTTTATGAAACCACATGAGACTCAGTCTAACCCGTGAAGGCTACAAGGAGGAGACAAGACCAAAGCAACATAGTAAAGGCTTAATGAGCAGAAATGAGATTGGAAACATTCGCCCAGGTCTCAGATTAGTCCCTGAATAATGCTCACCTGAGTTGAAACCAAACCAATGCAGCAAAGGGTTAGAGAACTGACCTGATATTTGCTCTGTTGCCTATAGAAGATAAGGCAGAAATAATGCTTTGAATCTAACCATGGTGACTGCGTGTTAACGGTGTGTGAAATAACTAAAATAACAATGAGATGCTACTACGCGCCTATTGGGATGTCCAAAATCTGGGACACATGCCGGCAAGGATGTGGAGCAACAGGAACTCTCATACATTGCTGGTGGGAGTGCAACATGGAACAGCCACTTTGGAAGACAGTTTGGCAGTTTCTTACAAAACTAAACATACTCTTAACCATATGATCCAGCAATTGCACTCCTCGGTATTTACTTAAAGGAGTTGAAAACTTATATCCACACAAATTTATAGCAGCTTTCTTCATAATTGCCAAAACTTAGAAGCAGCCAAGATGTGCAATAGCAGATGAATGGAAAAATAAACTGTGGTACATCCAAACAAAGGAACATTATTTAGCACTTAAAAGAAATAAACTATTAAACCATGAAAAGACCTGGAGGAAACTTATGTTTATTACTAAGTCAGTTGTTGCCCCGAATATCCTTCCCTCCCAGTTTTCATCAATCTGTAACTAAAAAACTCCATACATTTGATTAAGGATCTTATTTTAGAAACTTTATATTCTACTTCTGCTACTCTGAGGTCAACATTTTTCTGATATTATTTATAATACTTCTCTCCTACTTTAGTATTTATAGCCTGTTCTATTAAATCACAGCCCTCTCAATCATGACTTCCTCCAGGCATCCCTCCGTGATGTGAACTATATGAAGAGTAATTTTTGCAGACAAGGTGATATACTTTCCAAACATTGACAAATCTGACAATGTCCTTTTTCTTTCATATATGAACAAGTGGTAAAGAGAGAGGAAAGGGAAATACATTTAAATATCTACTATGTTTCAAGCACTTTAAAAAGCCATCATCTCATTTTTTTTTCTTATTTTGACCTTGTGAGATAAGTATTATTTCTGTTTTACAAGTGAAAAATTGTTAATGCTTCAAAAGGGAAAATATTTTGCTTATATATGTCATAAATGGAAGAACAAGGGACATGACTTGAACCCTGGTTGTTGTGCTCCAAAGCCCCTACTCCTTTGCACCACACTTCATCTTGATTTGTTTTCACATATTGAGGCATCAGTCAGTTGATCCTTGCCTTCCTCAGGCCCTCTGAGTGTCAGAGATGGGTGTCTTTATTCTGCTACCTCAGAAACACTCACAGATCCTCACCAAAGCAGGCAATCTGTCAGCAAGCTCTCAACTAGAAGCTGGAATAATAGCTATCATTTATTGAGCATCCTACAGCGATAGGCATTGTAACAAGTGTTTTACTACTTAAATATATAATTTCTATTTTACAGGTGAAAAAACTGAGGCTGCCTATTAGCACCTAGCTGGTAGGTGGTGGAGCCAGGATTGGTCTGCATGTCTCTCTAATTCCAAAGCCCATGCCTTAACCCATTATGTCACTCTGCCTTCATAAAGTCAGTGTCTGGGGTTGTTGGACACACATATACCTACATAATCAAACTCTTCCATTATTTTCCATTGTGTTGGCTTATAAAGTCTGATTGAATCTCTACTATGACTCTCTAATTAGCTCTTAATTCCTCCTGTTGAGATTGGAACTTTACTCTGAATTTTAGCTCATTTTGTTGGATGTCATGTCTGACCTGCTTTCTTCTTTCCATTTTTTTTTTTATTTATTTATTTGAGGAAGAGAGAGAGTGCACCAGTGAGAGAGAGCAGGGGGAGGGACAGAGGGAAAGAATCTCAAGCAGACTACCTGCTGAGCAGGGATCACCACATGGGGCTCGATCGCATGACCCTGAGATCATGACCTGAGTCAGAATCAAGAGCCAGACGCTTAACTGACTGATCCACCCAGGCTCCCCTCCATTTTTTTTTTTTTTCACTTTCACCTGTTGCCTGGGAGTACTGATCTGGTATACATTGCCACGTGCTTGTCTTCTAGTATCTCTGTTGGCTACAATGTTTTCTTTCCTTGATATAACTCCCAGATTAGATTAGCTTGTATATCATGCTGAGACACCACTTGATGCATCATCTCTATAGCCAAGTTTAGTTTCTCTGCCTTTGTTCTCCATGGAGTCAGCATACATGAATGAAATGGAGTTTTCCTGATAATTAGGAGATAAGATGGTCTTGGAGCATGACTAGTAATAAGGAACCCAAGAGCTATTCAAAGCAGGAAAAGCACATAGATGTTGTTTGTCAGTGGGTTCATAAGGGTAACTGGTCCTAGGAAAATATGATTCTTTGTAAAATGAAACAAGTTAAATTGTGCATTAAGAGAGAGAAAGAGAGAGAGAGAAAAGAGTAACCTGTAATATATCTAGAGTAGCCTGCAAAATCTAACTAACAAGAATATATCCTTATTTATCCAGCATTACCAAAAAGTGGGGAAAAAATCCAGTCATTCCATTGAAGGCCAAAGATAGTTCCTAAGGGTTTACAAGGTCTTGATAAAATAATCCCTGTTGACTATGCAACTTCCTTTTCTTCAATTCCGGTTACCAAAGGAAACTTCTGGTTATGAAATTAGCTTCCAGAATGTCTTGAAAAAAGAAAAAATAGGTAAATACTATAGCAATAGAAGAATATTTCTTTTATAAATTGGTGTTCTGATGTCACTTGTGAGTTTGAGAGATGTACATCAGTCCTGGGAAACTGATTGACTATAGGTTTTTTGACTAAATTGCGTTTGAGAACTAGCAAAGCTGAGGATTAGACACTGGGATGTGGGTTCCTATATCAATGTACGGCTACTTCATGGACTGTTTTCTGGGGGACTATCCATTTCCCTTACCTTTACTACTCTCTTAATTCTCTCAATAAAGAAAATACAACCCAGTATAACTCACTTTCCTTTCTCCACTGCGCTTTGCCACTGGGGTCACTGAATGCTTTCATTTAGACCCACATGAATCATGAAGAAAGTTATGTACAGAGACATAAATGCACATTCTATGGGTATAAGATGGAGTATGAATTTAATTCTATTAATAACCAGATTCTAGTTTAAAAATAAATGGTGTCTTATTTGCAGTGTATCTACGGCATTGTTTCTCAGATCTCACCGGGCTCTCTCTTGACCTGCTCTTTAAGACCCCTATTAGGGTATTTTTGTACTCCACTCTTCAGAGATTTCAATTTAATTTTGTTTCAAGAGTTATATCACAGAGAATTATTAGTTTTTAATTTTTTACATCATTTCTTTCTTGGAGTAGAAATTAATCCTATGAAAATTTTCTTTCAAACTTCAAATACAATGTTGAAAAAGAAAAATAGACTTAAATATTGAGCTAGAGAAAGGAGGCTAAGGGGGTCCTCTGGTCCTGCCTCTGACATGGGTGAGGACTTAGCTACATGCCTCACTATAGTCAGTTCTTCCCTTGGTTGGGGTGGGTCCGTGGCCCCAGCTGGCTCAGCTAGCTCCTGCCACCCACTGATTTTTTAGAAATAGGAATTCTGGACAATAAATAACAGTGCCACAAAAACTATGCTTAGGCACTACTTAATGTCACTTTGACTAAAGAACTTGACTCTGTGTTATTTGCTTTGTGGGAAGAGAAGGAGGATTGAGTTTCATGCTGCAATAAAGAATCATTCTTCTTTTTTACTTTTTTTGTAGAGGGAGAGTGCAAGTAGGGGAAAGGGGCAGAGGGAGAGAGAGAGAATGAATCTCAAGCAGATTCCATGCCCAGTGTGGAGCCTGATGTGGGGCTCTATCCCACCACCCAGAGATCATGGCCTGAGCAGAAATAAAGAATCAGAAGCTTGGGGCGCCTCCATGGCTCAGTCTGTTAAGCGTCTGCCTTCGGCTCAGGTCATGGTCCCAGGTCCCAGGGTCCTGGGGTCTTGGGATCGGGCCCCGCATCGGGCTCCCTGCTTGGTGGGGAGTCTGCTTCTCCCTCTCCGTCTGCTGCCCCCCCCCTTCTTGTGCTCTTTCTCTCTCTCTCTGTCAAGTAAATAAATAAAATCTTAGAAAAAAATGATTCCGAAGCTTAACCGACTGAGCCACCCAGTGCCCAAAGAATCATTATCCTTCACCATTTTTATTCCTCCCCACTTTAAACATCCATCCATGGCATCAGCACCTTTGGAACACTCCCAACTTCTTCTTCTTTTTTTTTTTTTTAAAGATTATATTAATTTATTTGAGAGCATGTGCACGCACTAGAGAGAGAGAGAGAATGAGCATGGGGGAGCAGCAGAGGCAGAGGGAGAAGCAGGCTCCCCACTGAGCAGGGAGCCCGATGTGAGACTCGAACCCAGCTGAGCTGAGCTGAAGGCAGATGCTTAACTAACTGAGCCACTCAGGCGCCCTGGAACACTCCCAACTTCTGAGTGACATTGCGTTACATAATAAGATCCAAGAGCTTTGTTGTATGAACAAAACCCATTAATTGAGAGTGTAAATTCTGAAAGCATATTTGGAAAAACAAAACTTCATTAAAAGGAAACAATCAGAAGGATCTGTGAAATAGGAACTTATTTATTTTTCTGTGGTTGGTATGTCTGAAGACATCTATGAGCTCTGAAATTAAAAAAAATGGATGTTTCTATTTTATTTCACTTCATATTATTCTTTTACTCATCTTTTCTACCTTTATGTGTTTGTCAAGCCTCTAACTCCAGATTATTAGCTGTAGATGCTTAAAATATATGTCTTTTATGTCATTATTTCTAGACATGTGCACCAGTGTAGGTGAAATTTGGTTGTCATTAAGTATCCATCTTTACTTGAGTACTAATCGTTTTACTATCCAGGGTAGATTGGTAAATTCCTTATCTTTGTAAAATGGACAATTTTTATAATACCTGATTTACAGTTTTCCTCCCAAGACATTATTACCCTCCATCCATTAAGTGAGTAGGTAAAATGACATATGGAGGATGTCAAGACTATCCAAGAAAGTGAAAAGTCCTTTATTTATCCTTCAATCAACAAATATTTGTTGAATAATGTGTTTAGTACTGATGTATGAACTCAGATCATTTTGTGTGATATTTACCAGCATATTCTAGCATTAATATTTATTCTTTTTTTTTTTTAAAGATTTGATTTATTTATTCATTAGAGACAGAGAGAGAGAGAGGCAGAGGGAGAAGCAGGCTCCCAAGGAGCAGGGAGCCCGATGTGGGACTCGATCCCAGGACCCTGAGATCATGACCTGAGCCAAAGGCAGATGCTTAACTATCTGAGCCACCCAGGCGCCCATTAATATTTATTCTTGAAGGAGGAGAGGGACAATATTCATTGAGCACCATGCCAGGTAAATCATGTCATGCATTTCAGTTACGTTTCAGTGCCAGTTAGACAGGCCTCAAATTTCCATAGAATCTGAAATAATTTTTGTAAATCTCAAGATTTTAAAAATAATATTCTCTAAAATATTTTTATTCACATTCTCCACAAACTATGCATAAATAATTAGCATCAAGACATCTTTTTATCATTTTGTATGTGCCATTTTCCAAAATACCATGCATATTAACCTGGAAGAAGATGATGAGACACTAATGTAATTGCATTACTGGTTAAATTTCTTTATTTAAAAAGAACTATTCTGGATAGCTGGACCAATTTTCTAATATATTTTCATTTTCCAAAAATTCTCCATTATGGAGTTAAATATTTGAAAATCATAGTACAATATAAACATGCCACTCTCCTAGGTTTCTCTGTTATTCTCACTGTATATGCCTCTACATAGACTGTGAACTCTTTAAAGAAACTCAAGACTGTTTAGATCACTGTTTTATCCCCAAAGTCTAACTCAGTAAATGTTTACTGAAAGAATCACTTTAAAAGAACCTTCTTACAAGGCAATAACTATAAATATTTAAACAATACCTTATTGCTAGCTTTTAAAGTAATTTCTCAGCAGATTTAGTGAATGAGACAAGCCTGTTTAATAAATTATAGTGTTCAACTGTAATTTTCCCATCCCTGGTTTTCTGTCTTCTTTTTGGAACTTTGTGCACTGATTTGGTAAGCTTTTCCACAAACTTCAACATTTTAATAATTTTTCTAAGAAAAAATTGTGAAGCGTAGTTAAAATTTGAATTATGACATGAGCTTTACCTAACAATTCTAGCCTATTAATAATGCTTTTCCTATAATATATGTGTGCCAGTTCTCATGTTTGGAAATTTTATAAAATTATTCCTTTGCTCTTTGTATTCATTTGCCGTTGACACTATAACAAACTACCACAAACTTAGCGGTATTCTCTTGCAATTCTGGAGATCAAAAATCTGTAATCAATTTCAATGGGCTAAAGTCAATGTGTCCCGGGGCTGGTTCCTTCTGGAGAGAATCCATTCCTTGCCTCTTTCAGCTTCTAGAGGCTGCCTCCGTTCCTGGCTCCTGTCCTCCCTTCATCTTCAAAGCTAGCAGTGCAGCATCTTGCTTCTGTCATTGCATTGCCTTCTTCTTCTTTATGCAAATCTCCCTCCACCTTCTCCTGCAAGAAAACATGTGATTACATTCATGGCCCATTCAGAGAATCCATAACAATCTCCCCATGGCAGGATCCTTAATTTAATTACACCTGCAAAGTCTGTTATTACAATATGGGGTAGCATTCACAGGTTCTAGGAATTAGGACCTAGATATTGTGGGGGCCATTGTCCAGCCTACCATACCCTTCTCTATTTAATTTCTATTTAATTTAAAATCTGTGATGCTTTCCTAATAAAAATGTCTTAAAATATGTACTAAGACATTTATTTTTATTGATGCTATTGGCTACTTTCTGTTTTACTTTTATCTACTATAAATCATTTTTTTTTAGATTTTTCTTTGAGAGAAGAGAGAGAGAGAGAGAGTGAGAGCACACAGAGGGAGAGGGAGAAGCAGACTCCTGGCTGAGCAGGGAGCCCGACGTGGGCCTCGATCCCAGGACCCTGATATCATGAACTGAGCTGAAGGCAGAAGCTTAACTGACTGAGCCACCCCGGTGCCCCTACTTTCTCTTTAAAATTAAATAATTTTAAAGAAAACATGCTAAATTATATTTTCACAGAAAATACACATTTTTATCAAGTTGTCATTTCCCAAATCTCCTGAATCTGATCCCTTGTGGTGATATTGTGGAAGACTGTGGAAGGTCAAGGGGTGGAGAGGCAGTTAGTTTGGTCAGTATACTCTTCACACTCCAGACAACAGCAACTGCAACTGGTAGGATTTATTTCATTCTGTTCTGACACTTCTCCCCTTCTGCAAGCTTTCTTTTCTTCTTCTTCTTCTTCTTCCTCCTCCTTCTTCTTCTTTCTTCGTCTTCGTCTTCTCCTTCTTCTTATTTCTTCTTCTTCTTCTTCTTTTCTTCTTCTTTCTTCTTCTTTTCTTCTTCTTCTTCTTCTTCTTCTTCTTCTTCTTCTTCTTCTTCTTCGTCTTCGTCTTCTTCGTCTTCGTCTTCGTCTTCTTCTTCTTCGTCTTCGTCTTCTTCTTTGTCGTCATCTTCTTCTTCTTCATCTTCTTCGTCTTCTTCTTCTTCTTCGTCGTCTCCTTCTTCTTCTCCTTCTCCTTCTTCTTTCTTCTTCTTCTTCTTCTTTCTTCTTCTTCTTCTTCTTTTCTTCTTCTTTCTTCTTCTTTTCTTCTTCTTCTTTCTTCTTTTCTTCTTCTCCTTCTTCTTCTTTTTTATGAGAGGGAGAGAGAGAGAGAAAGTGCACAAGTGGCAGGGGGTTGGGGGGGGCAGAGGGAGAGGGAGAGAGAATCTTAAGTAGGCTCCACACTCAGCACGGAGCCTGATGTGGGGCTTGATCTCACAACCCAGAGATCATGACCTGAGTGGAAATCAAGAGTCGGACACTTAACCAACAGAACCACCCAGGCGCTCCTGCAAGCTTTTTTATTTATGGAAGATGAAAATGTTGAAAACAGAAAACATATGTTTACTCAATTTCACATTCCGCTTGGACTGGTGCATTGTTCTGAATATGCCACACCCTCTAAAATGTCTATCCCTCGCATCTGTGCTGTTCCCAGTCTCTGAAAAGCTCTGTCAGCTCTCTTCCTCACTGATAGCACTTTCTTAGCCTTCGAACTTAGCCAGGGATCACAGTCTCAGGGAAGTCTCTGTAAGTCCCTCCCATGTGACCTCAACACACCCAGCCTATAGCTATGATATCACTCCTTATCCTGAATCGCAGCTACTTACTTACTGGTCTCTCTTCTCCTCTAGCTTATATGCTCCATAAGGGTGGGAACTGTGTCCTTCATATTGCAATACCTAACATTCTATCCAGCACAGAGTTGCTGTTCACTAAATGTGTGTAAGTAAATTCAATAATTGTGTGCTGACTAAATGAATGTTTCATTTACCAATGATTTACTAATTTCACTAACTTTTCTAACATTGCAATTTTTGACACATGCACACTCCATAAAGTGTGAGGCATAGTAGGAAAACGGGGAAAGTTTTTTCATTTATCATTATAAAAACATAAAACATAAATATTGATATTATAAAAGCATAAATATGTAAAATATTTTCTCCATTTTGGGGGTGGAATTATATAGTTCAGATCATACACTGGCACCTGAATTTGTGGTTCTGGCTAAATGGGCTAGTCAAGATGGAACAAATATGTATCAGTATCCCTCTGAAAGCAGTGTCAGTAGGTCATACAGTTTCCACCTAAAAACTCTGACAAAGGAGGCATATATATGTATATATATATATATACACACACACGTATACACACACATGTAATATATTAAATATTTATATTTTTATATTTTACACAAAATAGTATATAATATATAAATATATATGATTCTCATAGAATCGCAGAATACTGAAACCATGAAGACTATAGGAATCATTGATTTTGCTGTGTGTGTGTGTTACTTTTAAGACGAGGACAGGTACGCCTGTAGAAGTATTGATTTGCCCCAAATCCGAGAGTCAAACCTAAGACTAGAATCCAGCCCTCCTGCATGATTAGTTTATTGCTATCTCTACTATGCCATAACAAAATAATTTAAACATAGCTTTCAAAAGTCATTAGGTCTTCCAAAATTCTAAACCAGATACATACATTTGCATTTTTCTTCACCTCGTGGTAAGAAGCAGCGAAAAGAAAACTGGGTTAGGATCACACAACTTGGATATACTGATGGAGGTTTTCTGCTGCAGCCCCAACATGTTGCTGAATGGCACCTACAAGGCAGATGCTACCTCTGCCATGGATAGGGAGCTGCGGAATTCGGAAGCCACCTATGCTCAGAACAGGAAGCTGCTGAGTTAGAGAACTGCTTGACAAATCAGGAAGTTGCCACCATGAGTGCTGGCTCCAAAATCCTGCTGGGGATTGGCTCACACAAGAGCATCTGAACAGCAGTACCTAAATCATATGCAGAACCTTCACTCCATAGGAGTCTGGGAAATGGTGGTTTAGTATAAGAGAGAGGCCCACACTGGTGTTAATCTTTCTTGGATGATCATGGGACACATTTAATCTCTGTAGCCCCCCAAATAAAACAATGGATGTGAAAGCAGTTTGTCATAAAGCCTTGCAAAATGCCCGTTAGTTAGTATTATCCCCCATGGCATTTGTGCCCTCCTTGTTATGCCGACTTCTTTTAGCCTATGTGGTGTGCTAGTGGGATGAAATACAACTAGCTTACTAGAATATCACTCACTTATCCAATCCCTGAATATATCTGCCCATGAAAATAGTACAAAAGGGAATGGGGAATATGATATCTTTAGCTTGGACTTATTTCCATGGCTAAGTTTAGAAAAGCGTTTTAATGAGTCTTCTTGTTAGCAGGCTATAGCTTAATGCCATTTGGCTCTCCCTGAAGACTCTTCTAAAATTATTCCTGATCTTGAGACTTATTTTACTTTAAAGTAAGCGGACATGCTCTGAGTCTTGAGCTGGTTCATTAATTGCCTGGTGAGGAGTGGGTAACCGAGAAAACTTGCTGGTGTCCTTTGGCAAAATTTGGGCCTATTAAAACCACATTCAGAAGCTAACATGCTGGCCTGGGAAGACTGACCCCCGCACTGTTCAGACCCCATGTGCCCGTGGCTGTGCTGTTTTGTGCCCTCCGTGACCATCCAGCCTGACCTCAGGTTGCTGTCCTTCTCACTGGCCTTCCCCTCACTTCCCACAGTCTTTGCCATGACCCTCCTCAGTTATTTTTATTTCCAAGTCTTTGAAATAAAAATGTAAAGTACTTTCCTACATATGTTCTTTAAGTTCTCTTGGATAATGAGCCATCGTTATTGTGGGTGAGAAAGATGATCACTGATTCATTTTGTGGGGAAAACATGATACAAATTAATTTTCAGTATTGGCAGGTATTTGTACTTACACTTCCCTGTGCTTAAAATAATATTTCTTGCCATTTGAAAAATGAATTCAATATTATGATTGGTAAATATTGCTTATAAGAATTATAAAACTTTCTGTAAAATGTAGGCTATCTCAACTGTGACTGCATAGTGGTAATTCGAATTCGCTCTGATGATGCTCAGGCCCTTGGGCAACCTCTCTGGTCTTCCATTTTCCTATGTATGAAACAAGATGAGTTTCATCTCTACCATTCTAACATTTTGTGGACCAATGAATGTTTAGTTACCCAGCCAGAAGTGATGACTCTTCCCTACCTCAACGATCTATCCCTAAATAAGGATTTTAGGATATAGGATTAAAAAGGACATTACTGGATTCACCTTTCTAGTTTTCTCCTCCTTCTTCCATCTGTCTCTTCTCCCTACGCTAATAGATTTTAAGATGATGAAACAGACCCTGAGGGGTTGTCTTTCTTTATGTGATCGGAGCTAGAGGTGGACATGGCCACTAGGAGGTAACAGTGGAACTATTTTTGAGCCTTACTTTTCCTTAAAGGAAGTAACAGGACATACCTCACCAGAACAATGTCAACAAGGAAAGTTTTCACTTTCTTCCTTAGCCTGGTTGCTCATCATGAGCAGTTACATATTCAAATGAATCTGTCAGGAACAAGAGTCTGGTGCTTGAGTTCCTGCTCGGCCCGATGACATTGATTTGTGAGCATAATGCTCGGCTGCGGGATGTGTGACAGATAAATTTTATCAAAATTAAGGCACAATTAAACATTTCATCTTCCTAATTACTGGCTGTAGATTCAGCCTGATGACCATGTGCTGTAAGAAATCAGCGACCATTACACATTTTAATGGAGCACAGCTGTCTTACAGCTTGGTAATATTTGCACAGTGCCACAGAACTGTAATTTATGATAAAAAGAAAAAATGTGTATTGGCGCTTTTTTGCCAAAATAGATTAAGGATTCATATACTTTAATGAGATTTGGACCTAGTCTTGGATTATCGTTATAAATGATTTATGTGCATGTTGGTGGACTCCTGTAGTTCCGAGTTGATTTGTGTTTTGGTCTACCAATATGTAATTCAATATCTCATCTTGAGCCAATACCTATCACTTTCCCCCTTTTCTATTTCTTTTGTGTCTTACCTTTCTTCCTGTCGTCTCACAAAGAAGGACAGATGGGGAGGTAAACAAAGCAAAAAGGCAAGGTTAGGAAGGGCCTTGTGGAAAACAACTGTAGCTTCTTAAAAACTCACTGGGAGCGAGTGTAGGGAAGGGTGGAGGGGCCCTGGCCGCGGGAACGGAGGCAGCACGCGGACCTGTCTACACCAGCCCGGGCCTTGGGCGCAGCCACCAAACATCCCCGGCAGCAGACAGCCCTCACAAGGACCAAACCCGACTGCAGCATTGGCCTTTGCTCTTCTGAGAAGAGAGGTGACTGACGATTAAACCCTCTTCCTCGGGACGCCTGGGGGGCTCAGTCGGTTAAGCGACTGCCTTCGCCTGAAATCCTGATCTCAGGGTCCTGGGATCGAGCCCCGCATTGGGCTTCCCTGCTCAGCGGGGAGCCTGCTTCTCCCTCTCCCTCCGCTGCTCCCCCTGCTTGTGCTCTGTCTCTCTCTGTCAAATGAATAAATAAAATCTTTGAAAAAATATAAATCCTCTTCCTCTTCTGCTTCTTCCTTTGTAATGCGGGGAAAGACTCATTTGATCCCCTTTCCTGAGATTGGATGAGAGTACTAATGAGGAAGACTCTCAGTTAGTTATTAGTATAAAAGGCAACAGGGCAGAGCTACATCTCCTCACTACTGCTGCTCTGAGGACTTCCAGGCTGGGAATTTGGCTCCACTTCCTGTTAACCACCGCTGGTATGTGTCTCTTTATTACCATTCTCACTGGAAGAACACTCGAAAGTGCATGTGTGTGAATGAATGGCGGCCTGCAAATGGGTCACCAGTAGGGTCATGAATAGGCAAAACATGTACATGGAAATTGTATATAAACTGCCAGTGCCTGGTGCATAGTTGTGAATAAACTGGGGAGCAAACGTAAAGTGTTATATCTGACTAGTATTATGCCGATTAAATTTATCCAGGTAAATTAATGCTACATCTCCAATCCTCCTTATGTGAAAAGGATGTGTATCTTTTCAGAAATATTTCTTTTCAGAGAGCACACTGTGGCTGAGAGAAAAAGGCAAGATACCAGAATCTACATGAATCTGCTCAATTTAGGTGTTAACTTGCCTACTGCAAACAGAGAACATATCCTAATGAATTCAGAAGGCCTATATATATATATGTAACAGGGAAAGAAGAGCTCATCATTTTATCATCCCGATCTTCTCCAGGCTTGATTTATTTCGGCACTCATATGCTGGAATGTTTCATACTGTACCAGGTTGCATATGCTTGCACACTAATTCTCAATTGCCGTATGCAGTTTGTGACAACCATCTGCTTCGACCTCCCTTTGAGTTCTTTCTCCCACTCAGCCCAGCTGAAGTAAAAATATGGACAGAAACAACTTCTGCAGGGAAATGAAAAAGTTAATAGGAGAGTGAAAGTTATATTGTGTATCTGCCTTTTGCATGGATGTGCTCCTGCAACTTATGCTCCACTTATCAAATATTTCTGAAATGCAAAGCCTGACACTTAGCAGAAAGCTGTAAAGAATGCCATGTTTCCTCTGACAGTCTTGGCTGTGGAGGAAAGGTAATAATAAAATATGTACATCTAGTGCACATGGCGACACTAGAGCCTACTAGCACTGCTCCAGCAACCTAGACTTACAGTACGTAGCACCTTGTCACATACCAGAGGGTGAGTGTGGCAGAGGAGGAAGGACGAGAGAAGCAAGCATATTTGAAAATGCCCGAAAAAAAAATCAACAATCCATTCCGGAGTTTGACTTGAAAAGGACGGTTGATACATATTTCCTAAAAATTATTGCATCGGGGTATAGGAGAAAGAACCTCTATAACTACAGAGCTCAAATCTCGTATCTTTTTGCGTGGAGCATGAAAGGAGAAACAGGAAGAGGTGTCTGAGAATTTTAAAAACAGACCTTAAGTCTGTGTATTTGTGTTTGAGAAAGAGTTTAAAAAAAAAAACAAAACAAGGAATGCTTGGGTTATTAGAAAACACACCACTGTCATGAAAATGGTTGTATTTATTATAACTTCATCAAATCAAAGGTACCACCAGTTGTGACGGACCTGATCTCATGAATGCTGAAATGTGAAAAAGTTACATGTTAAAAACAGTGTGAAGTTCTATATCTCTATCTAAATATGTATATCCAATTCTACATCTACACCCATATCTATGTCTCTCACCCAAATTGATCAAAGTATGGTATCCAGATCTTCCATATCACGTGCATGTGTCTAAGCACAAGAACAAAGAAAAATGACCTTGGGGCCCAGGAAGAATGATGGTATGGGAAATTCCTGGGAGAGGAAGAAGGAGAGAGGAAATAAGAGGAGGATGAGAAAGGAAGAAAGAAAAAGAACTGGGTATGTCTAGAGAGGACTAGAGGAGTGATCTGAAGTCAAACTGTTATACTAGTATTCAGAAGACCACCATCACAGTCTCTGTGTTCCAAAATCATTAATATTTCTACAGGAAAGGCACAAAGTGAGAACATGAAATGAAATTGGCAGATATAGACAAAAAAAAAAAATGTCCTGGATATAGCACTGATGAAGTTCAGATGGAATCAAATATAAAGCCTGGTGAATCATTACTCAAATGGGCAAAATACAAGTTCAGTGTGTTCTCTTAGAGTCTGAACCACCAGATTTTGTCTAAATATAATTAATTCTAAAAGCCACAAGTTGTTGCATTTTACCTTTTCCTTTAAGCCTAGATTGTTTATCAGAAGAACTTCAGCTGAATATATCAGAACCAGGTTAGGTAATTGGGGTATATTACCTTATAATTACTGAGAGAAATTTAAAATCCTTTAAAGAACTCCAAAGGGAATAGTTAAAGATCAATTATGTAATGGTTTAGAGCATGGGCTTTAGAATCAGGCTGGGTTAAAGTCAGCTCAACTTTTGACTCTGCCATTTATTAGCTTATGAACTTGAGCTTCAGTTTTCTCTATTTGTAACATGACCAAAAAGAACATCTGCCTTATTGTTAGGATAAAGTGAGAATGTATGTAAATCACCTAGCACACTGCTTAGTATGTAATAAATGCTCAATAAATGATAGTTACTCCTATTACTGTCAAAAGTCTAGAGGGAACAGATGATAAAAGCTTCATGGGGAGTGGGAAGGAAAAATGCAGGAAAATGACCACGGGCAGTTTGTGGCAGATGGGACACCGAGTTCTTTCATGGGCAGGTGGGGGCATGAGATGTTCAATTTGGTTAGTCAAGAGAATATGATCTTGTGTCATCTTATGATGTTGAAGCTTAAATATAAGGATTATACATGCCACTGATTCTTCAGCAAATACTCACAGCACATGGCTCCTTTTCTGGAAATATAATTCCTTCTCTACTGAACTGAATTACCTTACGAAGGCTAAGCTTTGCTACCTTTGGTTGATTAATGCTTGAGGTCAGAGTGTGTGTGTGTGTGTGTGTGTGTGTGTGTGTGTACATGACATATGTGAATACATAGGTATATATACTTCCTAATATTAAAAAAAGAAACCCTTTCGTAATTTGGATTTTCAAAGACAGTCTCTGCTTTGTTTCTCTTAGTCTCTTCCAGAAACTGAAAGACTTGATCACCCTCATTTTTATTTTCAGCTAACTGGTTTCATCTACTTTGATTTGTGTTGTGCAGTGGAATTTTTGGATGCCAGATGCCTAAAACACATAGGTTAAAAGCAGGTCAGTTTCAACACAAGACTATCATTTTACAGTTTAGTGAATATATTTACAAATTCCATAGTAACAAGCCTGTTGACACAGACACAGTGAAATTATTATCCTCAACAAATAATCCGGTACAAAAATGTCTTCTTCAACCCTATGCGCCTATCAGTCACTGATGAGAGCCCAGCACCTGACTGTAGGGCTTATGAAAGTTTGAAGTAGAGGAAGAGGAGCTATAGCTTGGGGCTCTTGTTAATGACTACAGAATCCTCACTCTGCAGCCAAGCCTGGCAAAGCCCACAAGAAACAGCAGGGCTTAAATAGCTCACTGCTAGTCCTAGCAGGGTTCTTGTCAGTCAAATATATTCACTGCATACCTATTGTGTGCAGAGTGCATCTTTTCACTTGCCAATTCAGCACTGAGAGGTTGGTTTAGCTCTTTTTATCTTTATGACCTGCAGACTGGTAACAGCATTTCTAGCAGTGTGTTCATTTTAACAATAATTTATTCCAATAAAACAAGGTGGATGTTCCCTAGATATGGCCACCATATGCCCTGAATTTTCTGGGCTAATCTTGATTTCATGTAATTTTATTTTCATTCCAATAAAGGCAATTAGTGAAATACATAATGAAATGTGATTTCAATTTTTTATATTATTCTGAGATTTCATATAATGAATTGGCATATCAGAAAAAAGTGTTTTGCTAGATTATGTTTATGGATTTCTTTGGAAAATGTGGTTACGGGGTAGGCCATGGCCTTCCTTGTGAAGGGATTTTATTTTTGCTTCTTGAACAAAAACCACGCTATTTTTGGAAGGTGTGCTAGTATCTACGTACAGCTTTGGCTCCACTGATGGCTTCGCAGCTCCTCCTAAGGACCATTAAGGGTTGTATTCTAATTCAGTCATGGATCTTACATTTGTTAAGAACCCTTAGGTTTCAAGACCCCAGCATAAACTGACTTAAAAACACAGGAGATTTATGAAGTCATATACTTGAAAAGGCAAGTCAGGGCTGGCTATAATTGAGACTTAACTTGGAAACTCATATGATGTTGTCCAGGACTGGTTTTATCTCAGTTACCCTGTCTTTCGTGTTGACTTCATCCTTCATCAGATTCCACATAGGGCCCCTGAGAGCCCTGTTACTTTCATGGTCTCAAAATGGCCCCAGCAGTTCTAGACCTTACATCTTCACCCCTCACTGGCAAGGAAAAGAAAGGTTTCTTATGGTAGTCTCCATGGAAGAGAAATACTTTTCATTACCAGAAGGCCTTGCAAACATTTCCTCTGCTTCACGGATTCTGCTTAGGTTCTATGCCTTGTCATCAACAAGGGAGGGGGTGGATGGGATCCACCAGTTGGTTTAAGCCAATCAGGTACCACTTTTTTTTTTTAAATTTATGTGAGCTAGAATGAGAGAGAGAGAGTACAAGCAGGGGGAGCATCAGGCAGAAGGAGAAACAGGCCCTCCACTGAGCAGGTAGCCCGATGCAGGGCTTGATCCCAGGACTCCAGGATCATGACCTGAACTGAAGGCAGACGCTTTACCAACTGAGCCACCCAGGTGCCCCCAGATACCACTTTAAATTTGGGGTGGGGCGCCTGGGTGGCTCAGTCGGCTCAGGTCATGATCCCAGGGTCTTAGGATCGAGTCCCATATCAGGCTCCCTGTCCAGCTGGAAGTCTACTTCTTCCTCTACCCCTCCCCCTGCTCGTTCCCTCTCTCTCTCTCTCTCTCAAATAAATAAAATATTAAAAAAAAAATTGGGGGTGAAGTCAATCATATCTATGCCATGCCATGTGATTAAAAATGGTTCTTCCAAAGCAAAATTTGGGTTCTGTTACTAGGAGATGGGAAGATACTGGAGAGAATAAAACATCAAATGTCTACTATAAGCCTCTATGTTTGTGGACACCATCAAAACACAATTTCCTGGAGTAAAAGAGCATGCAATGCAAAGCAGTCAAATCATGTTATCTGTACATGTTGAGTGGTCTGCCAGACTCACACACTAGCTGAATTTTTTTTTCCTGAAGATGGGGCACATAGTTCATAAGATGAAATTTCATGCCTGAGACAAAGAGTTACCCAGAGATGTTCAGGTTCACTCATATGTAGTCAAAATTACAAATGTCAAATCAAGAAATTCCAAGTGGGCAGAACAAAGAAGTATAATAATGTCAACATTCCTTTTAAAAAGCACTGGAATTATGAGGATTCCAGAGGTCCTCAGATCATTGAACAATGAGAAATATTCTAGAATTATGAAGGTAAGGTGAAATCCTTATTATGGTATCTTTCAAACTTGCTCCACTATAAGTATTAACTGGGGGAGCTTGTTCAAAACACAGATTCTGGAGTTGCACCCCAAACTTTCTGAATTGGTAGCTCCAGGGGAAGGGCCTAATAATCTGTATTTTCAAAAATAAGCAAATTGGCGAAACATCAACCTACTCTACATCTCCCATTCTTCTACTGTGAAAGTCAGATAAATTTATATCGAACAGGGAGGACACCACTTGAAATTGCCTCATTTATTCATTCATCAAATACTTATTTCACATTTATTCTGTTCTAGATACCATGCTTCTTGGCAGTAAATATAGAGAAGAATAGTCAGATAAAGCCTCTGGATTCACAGAATTTATGGTGTTAAAGGGAATATGATTAATAAATAAGAAATTCATAGATATATGATTACTACAAAGGAGAATTATAGGCTGCTAGAGGAATGATTAGGAGACCTAGTGTCATCAGGAGATCCTTAACTACTTATCCATTAGTCTGTCCAAGTATGTGATACAATTGAGTCTCCAGTAGTAGGTGACAAACATTAGGACAAGTCCAAGATAGATCACACTCCACTGGAGCATGGCTAGGGAAGCAAACTGGCCTACATCATATAAGTTTCTAAGAACATCATTGAAAGAGATCTTGGGGAAACACCCCATCACTGGCATTTATCCTATCTATATTATACATCTCCCTAATATTTATTTAGACTGAGAGCTGAAGCTATTTTCCGATTTCAAAAACCAAATCCCTAGAACCAAGGGATTGCTGATTTTACAACCTTCAGCATTTACAATGGCAAATGTCAAGCTCGTGCATATACAAGTCAATGCTGGTGCTGCGTGTTTGAAACAGGCCTTGCAATTTGGTCAGTTTAACCAAATAGATCAAACTTGCCTTTGCTGTTTCTTTCACATAAAATTTGAATATCATAAAAGATTAAATGAGAAGATGTTTTGTCACTTGCATTCACAAGAATAGATGACTTTCTATTCTGTTTCTTTTCTATTATTACTTTTCAGGGTGGTGATTCACTAACATGTAAAACAGTGCTATTATGATGCTTCTTTTGTAAATGAGAATTTGGTGGGATACATCACAAATTTTCATTTTAAATACCAAGGTCCTAAAGTTTGTTGATTGAAATAACAGGGTAGAAATGAATATTTTGACTTTCTGAATATATTTTCAGCTCTGAAGTTGGTATAGATACTGGAATCCTATTAATTCTACTAAGGTGAGATTAAAATACTATCTAGTAGAAGTGCTATGTGTAAGGCAAAGTAAAAATATCAGATGATTTGGGGCGCCTGGGTGGCTCAGCCGTTAAGCGTCTGCCTTTGGCTTAGGTCATGATCCCAGGGTCCTGGGATTGAGCCCCACATCAGGCTCCCTACTCGGCGGGAAGCCTGCTTCTCCCTCTCCCACTCCCCCTGCTTGTGTTCCTGCTCTTGCTAACTCTCTCTGTCAAATAAATAAATAAAATCTTTAAAAAAAAGTATCAGGTGATCTTTATAACACATGGATGAACAGCTCTGGTGTTTTAATTTCAGATTGATAGTCCAATATGGAAAAATTCTCTCTCTCTCTTTTTTTAAAGATTTTATTTATTTATTTGACAGAGAGAGAGACAGTGAGAGAGGGAACACAAGCAGGGGGAGTGGGAGAAGAAGAAGCAGGCTTCCTGCTGAACAGGGAGCCCAATGCAGGGCTTGTCCCCAGGACCCCGGGATCATGACTTGAGCCAAAGGCAAACGCTTAATGACGGAGCCACCCAGGAGTCCGGAAAAATTCTCATCTTACACCCAGGATTTTAAGATAGTGTTACCCTTATTGTAAACCAGCTTCTTGTTTTCCTCTGAAGTAGTTTATTATGTAATATAAAGTACTGTTTAACTCAGACAGGATTTTGAAAGTATCAAATTTATAAACTGCTGCTGTGAGACTGAATTACACTGGTCAATATCCCCATGATTTCCTGGCTTTTTTTTTATTATGTTAATCACCATACATTACATCATTAGTTTTTGATGTAGTGTTCCATGATTCATTGTTGCGTATAACACCCATTGCTCCATTCAGTACGTGCCCTTTTTAATACCCATCACCAGGCTAACCCTACCCCAACTCCCCTCCCCTCTAGAACCCTCAGTTTGTTTGTTTCCCAGAGTCCATAGTCTCTCATGGTTCGTGCCCCCCTCCGATTTCCCCCCCTTCATTCTTTCCCTCCTGCTATCTTCTTTTTTTTTTCTTTTAACATATAATGTATTATTTGTTTCAGAGGTGCAGGCCTGTGATTCATCAGTCTTACACAATTCACAGAGCTCACCATAGCACATACCCTCCCCAATGTCTATCACCCAGCCACCCCATACCGCCCACCCTCCACCACTCCAGCAACCTCAGTTTGTTTCCTGAGATTAAGAATTCCTCATATCAGTGAGATCATATGATACATGTCGTTCTCTGATAGACTTATTTTGCTCAGCATAATACCCTCCAGTTCTATCTGCATTGTTGCAAATGGCAAGATTTCATTCCTTTTGATGGCTGCATAATATCCCATTGTATATATATATACCACTTCTTCTTTATCCATTCATCTGTCAATGGACATCTGGGCTCTTTCCATAGTTTGGCTATTGTGGATATTGCTGCTATAAACATCAGGGTGCATGTACCCCTTCGGATCCCTACATTTCATCTTTGGGTTAAATACCCAGTAGTGCAATTGCTGGATCATATGGTAGCTCTATTTTCAACTTATTGAGGAACCTCCATACTGTTTTCTAGAGTAGCTGCACCAGCTTGCATTCCCACCAACAGTGTAGGAGGGTTCCCCTTTCTCTGCATCCCCACCAACATCTGTCATTTCCTGACTTGTTCATTTTAGCCATTCTGACTGGTGTGCGGTAGTATCTCATTGAGGTTTTGATTTGGATTTCCCTGATGCCGAGCGATGTTGAGCACTTTTTCATGTGTCTGTTGGCCATAGAGATGTCTTCTTTGGAAAAATGTCTGTTCATGTCTTCTGCCCATTTCTTGATTGGATCATTTGTTCTTTGGGTTTTGAATTTAATAAGTTCTTTATAGATTTTGGATACCAGCCCTTTATCTGATATGTCATTGCATATCTTCTCCCATTCTGTCGGTTGTCTTTTGATTTTGTGACTGTTTCTTTTGCTGTGCAAAAGCTTTTTATCTTGATGAAGTCCCAATAGTTCATTTTTGCCCTTGCTTCCCTTGCCTTTGGTGATATTTCTAGGAAGAAGTTGCTGCAGCTGGGGTCGAAGAGGTTGCTGTCTGTGTTCTCCTTTAGGATGTTGATGGACTCCTGTCTCACATTTAGGTCTTTCAACCATTTTGAGTCTATTTTATGTGTGGTGTAAGGAAATGGTCCAGTTTAATTCTTCTGCATGTGGCTGTCCAATTTTCCCAACACCATTTATTGTCTTTTTTCCATTGGACACTCTTTCCTGCTTTGTCAAAGATGAGTTGACCATAGAGTTGAGGGTCCATTTCTGGGCTCTCTATTCTGTTCCATTGATCTATGTGTCTGGTTTTGTGCCAGTACCATACTTGATGATGACAGCTTTGTAATAGAGCTGGAAGACCGGAATTATGATGCCACCAGCTTTGCTTTTCTTTTTCAACATTCCTTTGGCTATTCGGGGTCTTTTCTGGTTCCATACAGATTTTAGGATTATTTGTTCCATTTCTTTGAAAAGGTGGATGGTATTTTGATAGGGGTTGCATTGAATGTGTAGATTGCTCTAGGTAGCATTGACATCTTCACAATATTTGTTCTTCCAATCCATGAGCATGGAATGTTTTTCCATTTCTTTGTGTCTTCCTCAATTTCTTTCATGAGTATTTTATAGTTTTCTGAGTACAGATTCTTTGCCTCTTTGGTTAGATTTATTCCTAGGTATCTTATGGTTTTGGGTGCAATTGCAAATGGGATCGACTCCTTAATTTCTCTTTCTTCTGCCACTGATTTCTGTGCATTGATTTTATATCCTGCCACTTTACTGAATTCCTGTATGAGTTCTAGCACTTTTGGGGTGGAGTCTTTGGGGTTTTCCACATAAAGTGTCATATCATCTGCAGACAGTGAGAATTTGACTTCTTCTTTGCCGATTCAGATGCCTTTTATTTCTTTTTGTTGTCTGATTGCTGTGGCTAGGACTTCTGATACTATATTGAATAGCAGTGGTGATAGTGGACATCCCTGCCACGTTTCTGACCTTAGGGGGAAAGCTCTGTTTTTCCCCATTGAGAATGATATTCGCTGTGGGTTTTTCATAGATGGCTTTTATGATATTGAGGTATGTACCCTCTATCCCTACACTCTGAAGAGTTTTAATCAAGAACGGATGCTGTACTTTGTCAAATGCTTTTTCTGCATCTATTGAGGGGATTATATGGTTCTTGTTCTTTCTTTTATTAATGTATTGTATCACATTGATGGATTTGTGGATGTTTAACCAACTGAGCCACCCAGGCGCCCTGATTTGTGGATGTTGAACCAAACTTGCAGCCCAGGGATAAGTCCCACTTAGTCATGGTGAATAATCGTTTTAATGCACTGTTGGTTCCTATTGGCTAGTATTTTTGTGAGAATTTTTGCATCCATGTTCATCAAGGATTTTGTTCTGTAATTCTCCTTTTTGATGGGGTATTTCTCTGTCTTTGATGGGGATCAAGGTAATGGTGGCCTCATAAAACGAGTTTGGAAGTTTTCCTTCCATTTCTATTTTTTGGAACAGTTTCAGAATAATAGGTATTAATTCTTCTTTAAATGTTTGGTAGAATTCCCCTGGGAAGCCATCTGGCCCTGGGTTTTTGTTTGTTGGGAGATTTTTGATTACTGCTTCAATTTCCTTAGTGTTTATAGGTCTGTTCAGGTTTTCTATTTCTTCCTGGTTCAGTTTTGGTAGTTTATACATCTCTAGGAATGCATCCATTTCTTCCAGATTATCTAATTTGCTGGCATAGAGTTGCTCATAATATGTTCTTATAATTGTTTGTATTTCTTTGGTGTTGGTTATGATCTTTCCTCTTTCATTCATGATTTTATTTATTTGGGTCATTTCTCTTTTCTTTTTGATAAGTCTGGCCAGGGGTAGATCAATCTGATTAATTCTTTCAAAGAATCAGCTCCTAGTTTCGTTGATCTGTTCTACTGTTCTTTTGGTTTCTATTTCATTGATTTCTGCTCTGATCTTCATTATTTCTCTTCTGCTGGGTTTAGGCTTTATTTGCTGTTCTTTCTCCAGCTCCTTTACGTGTAGGGTTAGGTTGTGTATTTGAGACCTTGTTTCTTGAGAAAGGCTTGTATTGCTATATACTTTCCTCTTAGGACAGCCTTTGCTGCATCCCAAAGATTTTGAACAGTTGTGTTTTCATTTTCATTTGTTTCCATGTATTTTTTTAATTCTTCTTTAATTTCCTAGTTGACCCATTCATTCTTTGGTAGGATGCTCTTTAGCCTCCATGTATTTGAGTTCTTTCCGACTTTCCTCTTGTGACTGAGTTCTAGTTTCAAAGCATTGTGGTCTGAAAATATGCGGGAATGATCCCAATGTTTTGGTACTGGTGGAGACCTGATTTGTGACCTAGGATGTGATCTATTCTGGAGAATGTTCCATGGGCACTAGAGAAGAATGTGTATTCTGTTGCTTTGGGATGGAATGTTCTGAATATATCTGTGAAGTCCATTTGGTCCAGTGTGTCATTTAAAGTCTTTATTTCCTTGTTGATCTTTTGCTTAGACGATCTGTCCATTTCAGTGAGGGGGTGTTAATGTCCCTCACTATTATTGTATTGTTGTTGATGTGTTTCTTTGCTTTTGTTATTAATTGACTTATATAATTGGCTGCTCCCATGTTAGGGGCATAGATATTTACAATTGTTAGATCTTCTTGTTGGATAGACCCTTTAAGTATGATATAGTGTCCTTCCTCATCTTATTAGAGTCTATGGTTTAAAATCTAATTTGTCTGATATAAGGATTGCCACCCCAGCTTTCTTTTGGTGTCCATTAGCATGGTAAATGGTTTTCCACCCCCTCATGTTCAATCTGGCGGTGTCTTTGGGTCTAAAATGAGTCTCTTGCAGACAGCATATTGATGGGTCTTGTTTTTTTATCCCATCTGATAGCTTGTGTCTTTTGATTGGGACATTTACATTCAGGGTTATCCATTTACATTCAGGGTAACTCTTGAAAGATATGAATTTAGTGCCATTGTATTGCTTGCAAGGTGACTGTTACCATATATTGTCTGTGTTCCTTTCCGGTCTATGTTGCTTTTAGACTCTCTCTTTGCTTAGAGGACCCTTTCAATATTTCTTGTAGAGCTGGTTTTGTGTTTGCCAATTCCTTTAGTTTTTGTTTGTCCTGGAAACTTTTTATCTCTCCTTCTATTTTCAATGACAGCCTAGCTGGATATAGTATTCTTGGCTGCATATTTTTCTCATTTAGTGCTCTGAAGATACCATGCCAGTCCTTTCTGGCCTGCCAGGTGTCTGAGGATAGGTCTGTTGCCAATCTAATGTTTCTACCATTGTAGGTTACAGATCTCTTGTCCCGAGCTGCTTTCAGGATTTTCTCTTTGTCTCTGAGGCTCGTCAGTTTTACTATTAGATGTCGGGGTGTTGACCTATTTTTACTGATTTTGAGGGGGGTTCTCTGTGCCTCCTGGATTTTGATGCCTGTTTCCTTCCCCCAGTTAGGGAAGTTCTCTGCTATAATTTGCTCCAATATACCATCTGCCCCTCTCTCTCTTTCTTCTTCTTCTGGGATCCCAATTATTCTAATATTGTTTCATCTTATGGTATCACTTATCTCTTGAATTCTGCCTCTTATTATTTTTTCAGTTTACGTTTTTAACTAAAATGAAAGGATTCAGGATGGCCCAGCCCAACATCAAACACACTGTCCAAGTCCTGGTTTTAAACCACACCCACAGCTCCGAGTTGGCCCTGCCCCACACTGTAATACTTGTGGGGCCAGTGACGGCAATTAGAGAGACCCAAACCCAAAGAATGATGTTGCATTGGACGGGTGGCCGCAGCCACTGTCCACGGTGGAAGTCACTCATCAGAAAACTGCCTCGGACTGGGGCCGAGGTTTGAGAGGGCAAACCCCCGGGAGCTTTAGTGGCTCAAGATGGGGATGGAGGCACTCCCAAATCCTCTGCAGTTGGTCCCTGACCCTGGCCTGGCCACACGTCTGTAGGTTGGCTCCCATGTGAGGGGCGTGGGCCAAGTGGCAGCTGCGTGGGGCAGGGCAGCAACAAAGTGGCACTCAGACCAGTTACCTCATCCCTGTCCTTTACACAGAGCTTCTGCTGAAGCCCTGGGCACAGCTCCGACCTGGCTGAATGCCCCGCCCGGTTCTCCTTCGGCTGGAGGGATTCTTCCCAGGCTGTGCAGCCATGACTTACCATCCTCACAAGGCTGTTGCTTGCTCCAATTGTCTATTTGCTATGCTGAATGCAGCCCAAATTACTTTTTACAATTTGTGATGCCTTACCGATTGGATCTTAATCCTGTATTTAAAGTTTTCTAACATTGCCTTAAAAAAAAAAAAGCAGTTAGCAGTTAGAGCCTCCATTTTTGATTGTACCTCATTAATAGCCTTTTTGATTTCAACTTGGTTAGATTTTAGTTCTTTTATTTCTCCAGAAAGGGTTTCTCTATTATCTTCCATGATTTTTTCAAGCCCAGCTAGTATCTTTAAAATCATCATTCTGAACTCTAGTTCCGACATCTTAGTAATGTCTGTATTGATTAGGTCCCTGGCAGTCGGTACTGCCTCTTGTTCTTTTTTTTGAGGTGAGTTTTTCCATCTTGTCATTTTGTCCAGGGGATAATAGATGAATGAGAGAACAAAATGCTAACAGGGTAACAACGACCCCAGAAAAATATACACTAAACAAATCAGAAGAGACCTGAAACCAGGGGAAAAGGAAAGAAAGAAAAAAGAAAAAAAAAAAGATAAAAACAAACAAACAAAACCAGAATATGATCAAATATGATCAGGCTGGTGCATACATCAGTGCCACACACTAGATTTTGGGCGTATTTTGGTTTGTTAGAAGAAAGTGCCTCCCAAAATTTTAAAGAAAGAAAAACTTATATATGTACAAAAATAAGGGTAAATACAATGAAGAGATGGACTATGACTGTAAAGATGAAAATTATAAAAGATTTTATAAAAGGAATTGATAAGATAAGAAGTTGGTTGAAAAAAGAAAGAAGAGGATTGTTAAAAAAAAAAGGGGAAAGAATGTTATCAGGCAGGAGACTAGAACAAAGCCATACACTAGAGATTTAGGGTATATTTTGGTCTGTTAGAAGAAGCTGTATCCCAAAATTTTAAAGAGAGAACAACTTATATATATATACCAAAAATAAGGTTAACTACTATGAAGGGATAGAATATAACTCTAAAAATGAAAAGTAAAAAAGATTTTTAAAAAAGGAATTGATAAGATGTTGGTTGAAAAAGGGAAAAAGAAAAATTAAAAAAGAAAAAGAAAGTTAACAAAAGTTAACTTTGAAAGACTAAAGAATCATGGGGAAAAAGCCATGGATTCTATGTGCTGTATTCAGCTAGCGCTGGAGTTCTGCCGTTCTCATTGATCGGTAAACTTGGTCTTGGCTGGCTGTTCTCGCTGATCTTCTGGGGGAGGGGCCTGTTGCCGTGGTTCCCAAATGTCTTTGCTGGAGGCAGAATTGCCCCACCTTGCCAGGTCTGGGCTAAGTAATCTGCTCGGGTTTGCCCTCGGGAGCTTTTGTTCCCTGCACGCTTTCCTTACAGCTTTGGAGGCGGAGAGTGAAAATGTCGGCCTCCTAATCTCCACCCCGGAGGAGCCGAGAACTCGGGGCCCCGCTCCTCAGTGAGCCCCCAGAGAAAAGCAGTCAGTCACTCCCATCTCCCTGGTCTCCTGCCGCACTCCATGCTCACCCGGCCTGTGACCCAGTGTTTCTATCTCTGGCACCTGACCCCGTGTGGAGTCTCCAAACCCAGCAGATCCCTGCGGTGCGCTCTCACGCCACTCCTCCCGGGGGAGGAAGGGGAGTCTCCCCACATCTGCCACTTGTTGGGTCCCTGCTGGAGGAGCAGGGGCCCGACTGTGCCGCGGATCATGGTTTATGGCAACCCCGAGCTGAGAGCCCAAGCCTCAGGTCCGTCTCTGCAGCCGGCTTCCCCGCTCCGATACATGGGAGCTCTGCGGCACTCAGGCACCCTCGGTCTTTCTGTGACTCCGAGGGTCCTGAGACCACACTGTCCCAGCGAGAGTCTCCCCCCACCCCCAGCCGCTCAGCCACTGGAGCGACGTCCCTCAGCGGAGCCCACTTCTAAAAGTTCCGATTTTGTGCTCCGCAGCTCTATCACTTGCCAGAAGCGGCCCGTCGGAGCCCCCCTCCCCCACCGTCTATCCTCCGGAATATCCCCTCGGATTCACTTCTCTGCACGTCCTACCTTCCAGAAAGTGGTCGCTTTTCTGTTCATAGAATTGCTGCTATTCTTTTCTTCGATCTCCTGTTGAGTTCATAGGTGTTAAGACTGGTTTGATCCCTATCCAGCTGAATACCTGGGACCAGACGAAATCCAGGTCTCCTACTCCTCCACCGTCTTGCTCCGCCCCTCGCCAAAATGTCTCTTATGACCTAGTCTTGGAAGTCACACAGTGTCATTTGGTCAATGTGAAAGGGAACAAAGAGGCAACAATCTTTGGTCAGCAATTTGGAGAATGGCAACGACAGAGAACTGTACTGCAAGCCAGTCTGCCGCCCCGTGGGCTCTGGAAGCCTCCGCTGAGCTGGCTTTGGCTGGAGAGAGCTTGGCCCTTGTCGTCTGGGAAGCTCCCCGCCACCAGCGGCAGAAGGATGAGTCTGACGGGCAGCAGCGGAGCCTGGGCGGCAGGAGGAGGAGGAAGACTCAGGGCACTCCCGATTTCCTGGCATCTTGAAAATATAACTCAAGATCCCTGCTCATGCTAAAATGCTTGTCACTAGACTGATTTTGTGTCTTTGGAGAAAGATCCCAATGGCCATTAGTTGCTAGTTTTTCATAAGTATGCTTTGAGTTTTGCCTCAGTTGTAAAACTGAACTATCTTTAGGAAAATTAAAAATGCAATCAACAAATCAGTATTTTAATTTTATAGCCTCGGCATTTGGAAATACTGATACTGCTGGGGCTTTTGTTGATGATGCTGATGTTGTTGCTGTTGGTTTGATTTGTTTGATTTTCTTCCAGATGTTTTATGGCATGAAGATATAGCCACGGAAAATCCATTCTTAAGTAAATGAACATCTTTCTCTTCCTTATTACATAGAGTAGATAAAGATGACTATAATCAGTATACTTGTGGGCAATTACATAACTATCTTTTGCCTGATTAATATTTGGCTCAGAGGTTGCAGTATCAGCATAATAAGATGCAATGCTTATGGGAAATCCATGGGAAAAAAGTAAAAAAAAGACAAAACCAAAACGATTGTCCACTTATGAGTCCCAGGTATTTCAGGGTTTCAGATGGTGTGCTATTTGTCAGGCAGGAGAGGATAGACAAGGAGCAAAAGAAGACATAATGACAGGATGGAGACACAGAGACCTGACGACATCATTTGAATTCCTAGATCCAGCCATGCTACATGCAACTTCAGACTTTCCACATTTATGAGCCAATACATTTCTTCTTTAAAACTTATGTTACATTGTATTTGGTTTCTGGCAATTGTAGCCAAAAGTCCCAACTAATATATCAGGTGTTGAAAAAAATAGTGCAAAGTTCTATTTGTGGTTATGACAGTTACGACAGAGTGAAAATAGAACCCAATGTTATTTATTGTACAGTCATGATCTTTAGTAGCAAACATTACGGTTTTTTTAAAGATTTTATTTATTTATTTGACAGAGAGAGACACAGCAAGAGAGGGAACACAAGCAGGGGGAGTGGGAGAAGGAGAAGCAGGCTTCCCGCGGAGCAGGGCTGGATCCCAGGATCCCAGGATCATGACCCGAACCGAAGGCAGATGCTTAACGACTGAGCCACCCAGGTGCCCCGCAAATATTGTAAGTTTTGATAAAATGATATTTCCTTATAAATTGAAAGATACTCAGTTACAAAGTGGGTTAGAGCTGATAACAGTTTTATTGAAGGCAAAATAACAAAGATAAAGTTTTTATGCCTTTAATTGAATAATTACTTTGGAATTACATGGTATAGGAGGCTCTGCCCCAGCACATTCTGCAAACCCTTTTAGAAGAAAAAGACAAATGAGGAGAATTCACTCTAAGATGTATTATGGTTTATTATGTTTAAAAGAGTCAACCTGATGTCCCAAACCATCTGCCTCTCTAACACAGATGCTCGTAAGTTCAGTAAGTTCCGTTTACTAACACATAGAACTATATATTATACATCTGGGGAATGTTGCTAGAAAAAGAAGGAAATTTAAAAATTGTGAGCAGTAAACTATCCATAAAATTATTGAATGATCCTAGATAACTGAGGCCTTGTAGAAAGATGACAGATTTTAATGATTCTTAAGCAAGAAAAAGACACTTGGTATGTAAGAAGGCTTGTAGAACCCTGGAAGTTTTGAAAGACATGTTTTCTTCTGGTTTAGTGTCTATTGCATCCTTGAGGCAAATGCATTCAACATTTTAGTCCAGTGTTTGTTTCCTGACACCTGTCTCATTGAATCAAAGTTTGTATTAAAAAAAAAAAAGGTCTTGGGGGGCGCCTGGGTGGCTCTGTTGGTTAAGCAGCCGACTTTGGTTTCAGCTCAGGTCATGATCTCAGGGTCCTGGGATAGAGCCCTGCATTGGGCTCCACGCTCAGCAGGGAAGTATGCTTGAGGATTCTCTCTCTCCCTTTCCCTCTGCCCCTTCTTCTGGTCATGCATTCTCCCTCTCTCAAATAAATAAATTAATTAAAAATAAAGTTTGTACTGTACTTCATTTAAATGTTTACTATAAATGACACATAGTACTTTGTACCTTACTGGATAAATGGATTTTGTTTTCCATAGCCAACTTCACCTCTAAACTTTCATTTCTAAACCATCACCACCATAGATTTATCCATGGCATCAATGATAAAATAAAAGGTGCTCTGATGTTTGAGATAGGATAGGGAGCCACCTGTGAATCCCAGCACTCAGTCTTTGGACAGTTTCTTCTTACCTGATAAGCATGATTTCCTGTGAGACTTCATGTTCTTTTTGACCTTTTTCTTCTGATTTTTTTTTCTTTTTACATGTCAGTGTAATTAACATCCATGTTATATTAGTTTCAGGTGTACAATACAGTGATTCAGCCATTCTATACATTACTCACAGCTCATCATGATGTGCACTCTTCATCCCCTTCACCTCTTTCACGAATCCCTCTGCCCACCTCCCTTCCGGTGACCATCAGTTGGTTCTCTATAGTTAAGAGTATGGTTTTTGTTTGTCTCTTTTTGTTGTTGTTGTATTTGTTTTGTTTCTGAAGTTCCACATATGAGTGAATCATATTTGTCTTTCTCTGACTTATTTCACTTTGAATTTTATCCTTTAGACCTATCCATGTTGTTGAAAATGGCAAGATTTCATTCTTTTTTTATGGCTGAATAATATTCCATTGTATATACATACAACATCTTCTTTATCCATCTATCAATGGATACATAGGTTGTTTCCATAATTTTCGCTATTGTAAATAATGCTGCAATAAGCATAGCGATGCATAATTCCTTTGAATTAGTGTTTTTGTATTCTTTAAGTAAATATCCAGTAGTAGAATTGCTGGATCATATGGTAGTTCTATTTTTAACTTTTTGAAGAACCTCCATATGGTTTTCCGTAGTGACTGTACCAGTTTGCATTCCCATCAACAGCGCACGAGGGTTCCTTTTTCTCCACATCCTTACCAACACTTGTTGTTTCTTGTGGTTTTGATTTTAGCCCTTCTGACTGGTGTGAAGGGATATCTCATTGTGGTTTTGATTTGCATTTCCCTGATGATGAGTGATGATGAGCATCTTTTCATGTGTCTGTTGGTCATCTGGATATTTTCTTTGGAGATATGTCTGTTCATGTCTTCTGCCCATTTAAAAAAAATTTTTTTGGTGTTGAGTTGTATTAATTCTTTATATATATATATGTATACATATATATATATATACATATATATTTTTTTTTCTTTTTTTTGACAGGGGGGTACATTAGCTTCATTGCTTATGTTGCATATTCAAACAAATACAGTAAACCCCATTTTAAAAATGTGAGACATGTAAAAGCTTCTGTGCAAATTCTGTATTATTTTTAAATTCCTATTGGCTAATAAAAGTGGCTTTCCGTTATAGAACTGGAGCTATCTAGAAATGCACAAGATGAATTTTTTGCAAGAAGGATACCTGAAATATTATTATATCTTATGTCATGGCACAGCTGAACAGTTTGAGATCAAATATTCATATGTGAATTATGATTATAACTATTTTTACATTTGCAAAAACCTTAATCAGCTTATCCACATATGTGCAGTCAGTTCCCCAAATATTAATTATATAAAATCTAAAGGAAGAACAGTATCTAGCTGCATATGCATTCCATTTCTTTAAAGAGAGATTTAGCATTTTTAGTCTTCCTCCCCTAAGTCACATAGCTATTTGCAAAGGCCAGTGTTATATGATGCTGAAGACCATGGACAGATACTGTTCATATGACACCTGAATTCAGCCATCCTGATCCCTATCATGATGCCTGCATATATCTGTCAACCTCTGCAAGAGGATGCATCCTGGATGAAGTCACCAAATGCAATCTGGCCCCGTACTTGTCTGTCATACTTTCTAATGAGGATGTCGTGAAACTGGTCAGACAGCCAGTACCCTGAGAGAGCTTGCTTTAGCTTGCTCTTGTCAATCATCTCAGAGTTGTCCCTGTCATAAGTGTAGAAGAGGTTCTGCAGTCTGTGATGTACTTCCAGGTGCCACTGAACTTGCTGAAGTTCATTCCAGCCTTGTTCTCTCAGTCAAACATAGATATGATTGACCTGACAGTCACTGGATTCAATGGAGTCCATGTGCCATTGGACGGTGCTTGCTGAAGCTGGTTATCCGCTCTCACTTGGCTCCCGTCTTTATCATCCCTCTGGAAAATGCTACCCAAAAGCTCTGGTATGACAGCACCATACGTCTGGCAGGACTGGCAGGGAGGACCATAGGGGTAGGTGGCCATGGACCCAGGCAAGGCTGGGCTGAGGCGCAGAGGAGAATCTTTATATATTTTAAATACTAACCCTGTATTGGACATGTCATATGCAAATATCTTCTCCCATTCAGTAGGCTGTCATTTTGTTTTGTTGATTGTTTCCTTTGCTGTGCAGAAGCTTTTTATTTGATGTAGTCCCAATACTTTATTTTTGCTTTTGTTTCCCTTGCCTCAGGAGACATATCTAGAAAAATGTTTCCACTGCCAACGTCAGAGAAATTACTGCCTGTGTCCTCTTCTGGGATTTTTTATGGTTTCAGGTCTCACATTTAAGTCCTTGATCCATTTTGAGTTTATTTTTGTGTAGGTTGCAAGAAAGTGGTCCGGTTTCATTCTTCTGTGTGTAGTTTTCCCAACACCATGTTGAAGAGACTGTCTTTTTCCCATTGCACATTCTTTTCTCCTTTGTTGAAGATTGACCATATAATTATGGGTTTATTTCTGGGGTCCCTATTTTGTTCCATTGACCTATGATAGTGTCTGTTTTGTGCCAGTACCATGCTATTTTTTTAAAAAAAGATTTTATTTATTTATTTGTCAGAGAGAGACACAGCAAGAGAGGAACACAAGCAGGGGGAGTGGGAGAGGGAGAAGCAGGCTCTCTGCCTAGCAGGGAGCCTCATGTGGGTCTCAATCCCAGGACCCTGGGATCATGACCTGAGCTGAAGGCAGACACTTAACAACTGAGCCACCCAGGCGCCCCGTACCATGCTATTTTGATTACTACAGCTTTGAAGTATATCTTGAAACTGGAATTGTGATAACTCTAGTTTTGTTCTTCTTTTTCAATACTGCTTGGCTCTTTGGGGTCTTTGTGGTTCCATACAAATTTTAGGATTATTTGTTCTAGTTCTATGAAAACTGCTGTTGGTATTTTGATAAGGATTGCATTAAATCTGTAGATTTCTTTAGGTATTATGGACATTTTAGCAATATTTCTTCTCCCAATCCATGAGCATGGAATATCTTCCCATTTGTTTGTGTTATCTTCAATTTCTTTCATTATTGTTTTATAGTTTTCAAAGTATAGGTCTTTCATTTCCTTGGTTAAGTTTATTCCTAGGTATTTTTGTGCAATTATAAATGGGATTATTTTCTTAATTTCTCTTTCTGCTACTTCATTTTTAGTGTATAGGAATGCAGTGCATTTGGGGTGGCTGGGTGGCTCAGTCAATTAAGCCTCTGACTCTTGGTTTTGGCTCAGGTCATGATCTTGGGGTCCTGAGATTGAACCTCATGTCAGGTTCCATGCTCAGTGTGATTCTGCTCTAAGGGATTCTTTCCACCTCCCTCTCCCTCCCCTTTGCTCCTCCCCAGCTTCATGCTCTCTTTATAAATTAAGTATATAAAATCTTAAAAACAATGCAGTGGGTTTCTGTATATTGATTTTGTATCTTGTGACATTACTGAATTCATTTATCAGTTCTACCAGTTTTTTGGTGGAGTCTTTACGGTTTTCTATGTATAGTATCATGTCATCTGCAAATAGTGAATGTTTTACTTCTTCCTTACCAATTAGGATGACTTTTATTTCTTTTTCTTTTCTGATTGCTGTGGATAGAACTTCCAATACTACGTTGAGTAGCAGTGGTGAGAGTGGACATCCTTTTCTAGTTCCTGATGTCCCATATACTTGATCTATTCCCTCTGCTTTTTCTTTTTTAAAATCTTTTCTCTGCTTCTCATATTTCCATGTTCTCAGTTAGTTTTTTTTTTTTCTTACTGGTGATGTTGTTCTTATTCGTAGCTAATAACGGATCCCACCAATTTTTATCAACTTTCATTTTATTAATCTGTTTATTTGTTTATTGTTTCTACTGGCTCTCACTATAATTTTTATGATTATGATTGTTACTGAAGTAGCTGGTTAAATTTGACCGGGTACTGTTTCAGTAAGTTAAAAATTATTTGGAGAATTAGTATGAAGGGTATGACTATGATGGCTTCCTCCATTGAGAGTGTTCTGAGTGGAACTGTGTCCCCCCAAATTTCACATGCTGAAATTCCAACCCCCAGTTCCTCAGAATATTAACTTATTTGGAAACAGGGTTATTGCAGATGTAATTAGTTAAGATGAGGTTATACTGGAATAGGATGGGCCCCTACTACAATGTGACTGATGCCCTTATAAAAAGGGGAAATTTGGACACAGGTAATACACACGGGGAGAATCTCACAAAATGGTTGGAGTTATGGTAACACAAGCAAGGAACTCTCAGAAGCTGGGAGAGAGGCCTTTGCTAGAACTTTCAGAGAGAGCATGACCCTGCCAACACCGTGATCTCAGAAGTCTAGCTTCTCAAACTGTGAGACAATAAGTTTCTATTGTTTAAGTCATCTAGCTTCTGGTTCTTTGTTGTGGCAGCTTCAGGAAACTGATACAGAAGGTGTGCTTTGCTTGTGCTTTGGGTAGGGATAAAGAGACCCATGTCTCTGGGTGAGTATACCTCGTGCTTAGGAGCCAACCCTCTTACGGTCACTTAGAATCTCTCTTGTCCTCCTCAGCAACCTAGTAGATGGAGACAGTTCCTGACTCAGCAGTCAAAAATAATAGAGTTTGAGGGCAAAAGAACTATGGGAAACCCTTCAGCTCTAGATTTAGCATTGATTTTGATCCATATACTGTCACATTTTACTATCTGTGTTTACTGTCTCAAGATATTAGTACGTGTCACTTTACCCTGCAGTACTTAGTCTGAATTAAAATATGCTTTCACGAGGATGCCTGGATACATTTATAGTTTAATGAGCCAAATAGCTCAGTTTTTTAAAGATAGGTCAACTGAAAGAAGAGTTCAATACACTCTTTCCAACCAATTAAATATTTTTGAAAATAGCTCTTTAGTTAGGCAGTTAAACCTAAATTTTCAGAGAGATAGTGGGTAGGCTTAAAAGCAGATTAATAAAGGATATAAACCATTAATTATAATTAAAGACTTTATTGATTGAAACTTGACTATATTGTTAACTAACTTAATTTAATTCTAGATTTTATCCTGGCTTGAGCAGAATGTTTTTTCAAGTTCTGACTTTCCCTAGTCATCAGGCTAATTTCTAGCCTGCTTTTTTCTTTCTTTAAAGATTTTATTTATTTATTTGTCAGAGAGAGAGAGAGAGAGAGAGCGTGCACAAGCAGGCAGAGGGAGAAGCGGGCTCCCCACTGAGCAAGGAGCCAGATGTGGGACTAGATCCTAAGACCCTGAGATCACAACCTGAGCTGAAGGCAGACACCTACCCGACTGAGCCACCCAGGTGTCCCTAGACTGCTTTTTTCCACCTGGCATGCATCATCCATATTCAATCATAAATGTTTATTTGTATAATTTTTAATACCAGATCTTGAATTAAAAGCAGAAATAATAATGATAGTTTATATCTATAGAATGCCTTATAATGTATAAGGCACTTTATATAACAGAAGCTTTCTTAAACCAATTTCATGTATACAATCTACTAGGTGAAGAAAACTTTTCATTTATTTCTGGGCACACTGAGGACCAGGAACTAGTTGGCCCCTTGTCAACAACCTGGTTACCTTTGTGCCCCACAGTGAAGCAATTTGTACCAAGTTCTGTTTGTCTTCAAAACTGTTTATTTATTTATTTATTTATTTTTTTAAAAGATTTTATTTATTTATTTGAGAGAGAGAGAGCACGAGAGGGGGGAGGGTCAGAGGGAGAAGCAGACTCCCTGCCGAGCAGGGAGCCCGATGCGGGACTCGATCCCGGGACTCCAGGATCATGACCTGAGCCGAAGGCAGTCGCTTAACCAACTGAGCCACCCAGGTGCCCTCTTCAAAACTGTTTAAGTGAGGAGTACTTGTTACTGTAATTGTGTGTATATTAGTATATAAACCAGTGACATAGGAGTGCGAAAAAGACAATTGTATCTATAACATCTAAATCAATACTTCAGAAGGACCAAAAAAGACAAATCACCTCAAAAATTAATTTGAAATTGGTTGTGGGACAAACATCATAAAAAAAAAATTGAGAGACAACTTGAAGAATTCTAACCAGGTTTCTTTCCAAATGCCCTAAATTATTACTTTAACTTTAAAGATACACAGTAGAGGGTTGCCTAGGTGGCTCAGTTGGTTGAGTGTCTGACTCTTGATTTTGGCTCAGGTCATGATCTCTGGGTTGTGGGATCGGAGCCCCTGTGTTGGGCTCTGTGCTCAGCAGGGAATCTGCTTGGGCTTCTCTCCATCCTTCTCCCTCTCCACTGCCACTCCCTCTGCTCATGTGCTCTCTCTCTTTCTCTCTCTCAAATAAATAAATAAATCTTAAAAAAATATAGAGATACACACTAGAAATTGTAGACAATACACTTAATGAATGACTGACGAAGGAAAAAAAACTCATCGTCAATCACACAGCCATGTTGTGTTTGGCAGAATAATGCCCCCATCCCCATCCTCAAAGATACCACATCCCAGTCCTCAGACCCTGTGAGTATGTTACCTCATATGGCCAAAGGGGCCTTAAAGATGTGATTAAATTAAGGATCTTGAGATGGAGAGATTATCCTGGTTTATCCAGTTGGATCCAATGTAATCCCAACTGAAAGAAAGGTAGTAGAGTCACAGTGAGAGGAGGAGATGTAATGAGAGACACAGAGGCTGGAGGGGTAATTGCTGGCTTTGAAGATGGGAAGGAACCATAAGCCAAGGAATGTGGGGGAAGTCTAGAAGCTGGAGAAGGCAAGGAACAGATTCTTCCCTGGAGCCTCCATGGGAGGCTGCCCTGTAGCCCTGCAGCCCTACAGATACCTTGCTTTAGCCCAGTGAGATCCATTTTGGACTTCTGACCTCCAGAATTATAGGATAATAATGTTGTATCATTTTAAGCCACTGTGCTTGCGGTAACTTGTTACAGCTGCAATAAGAAATTAATTCACATATTTTTTTGAAGTTTGTTTATCCACATATGGAGAATAAGTGTACATTCATGCTTAAAATTAAAATAAAATTATTGTCATTATTGTGGTATGTATGTATCATTTTTTTTTTTACCAATTTCCAATTTACCTAACTTTTAATTAATTGACCAACTACAGGCTGCAATTTTTTGGAAGAGAGGACTATTATTCTATGTAGTATCTCCTTTTATCTACAGGAGTTTTCTGAAGTGCATATCACAATTGCATTCAAAGTTCTTGTTTTGTCTCTGTCTCTGGCTTTATGATTGAGGTGGAGGAAGTCAATTCATTTCCTTCTTATTTTCATTTATGAAAACTGGGGGCTTGGACTTTTACACTCTAACAGTGTATGATTTAAAAATTTTCATCAAATAATTTCACTTATCTTCTCTCACCTGTTTAATTTGTAGCTGAAACCCTTGGGTTTATCTGTGCTTTAGCTCTGATTTAACTTGAAATTAAAGTCCGTGTGCTTCACAGCTGCTGGCTGCCCTTAACCAGGGACTTACAACTGAAATATTTGAAGAACACTGGAGTCAAGAGACCAGGATTTCAGATCTGATTGACACTAACTAGCTGGGTGTCCTTTGACAAATCTTTTAATCTCTCTGGGCCTTAGTTTTCTCATTTATAAATTATAAAGTTGGAGTCAATAATTTTTAAGGTCCTTTTAAGCTATAGAATTCTATGACCCCGTAATTTTAATTCTAGGAGAATTCAGCTCTAAGGAATGCTGAATTTCTTTTCAAGGTGGGAAGAAAGATACTGTAGGTTGTAGTATATCCATGCATGCTCCTGTATACTCCTATGAATATCTTTTCCAAGACGTTGAAAACATCTGCGTAAGTCCTATAATTTACCTAATTTCTCCCCTTATCATACAAACCTAAAATCTACATTTAGACACAAATGCCTTTTTGTTGGGATGACCTTGTCTCAGCCATGGATCTAGCCTATTCTGCAAGACATAGCAAGTTGCTACCCTATTATGGACATTGAGCTGCATACTAGAAAAGCTCCAGCATCTCACACAGGAGGAATCAGATTTGAAGACCAATCAATTATAATATCACCCAGTAAGTGCTCTGACAGGGGGTAGAACAAAAGGCAGAATATGGGCAAGGGAAGAAGTGGTTCACCTCGTCTGTAGTAGTGACAAGGCTTTTGAATCTTTTTGAGCAAAGTCATTTAGATCCATGAGATGCATCCTGAACGTCCTAAAAAGCAAGTTTGGGGGTTGGGGTGTTACTTCAGGCACAGAAAATGGCCAATTCCAAATGCAGGGGTGTGAAAGGCATGGCATATTTGGAACAAGGTGAAATTTTCATCATGTTTAAATATAGAGCAAGTGTGATAAAGGACTGGGCAAGTTCATGGAAGATAAGACAGAAAAAGTGCAAGCCATTTTATAACCAAGCTATAGGCAACAAGGAATCACAAGTGTCTTCATGGTGAAATGACATGATCAGATGTTTTTTTTAAAAGGTTAATTCTAGCAGGTATTAGAAGCGTGGAAGGCTTTGTAGAAGGAAAGGGGAGAGGAAGCTTCAAGAGCTAGTGAACATTGAATCAGAGTGGTGGTGTCTGGCAGCCACTTCAGAAAAAGAATCCATTGGCTTTTATAAATGGGTTTTCTTTCCCAAAGCACTGCCCTCTACCCCAGCAGGGGCTTCCAGGTCACAGACCACTTTGGTTTATTCTCCAGAGTGTTGAAGAAGGATATTTAACAATACAGAGCTCTTCACATCAACACAGCACAGACATGTCATATTTAAAAAACACATGTAAACAGAATTTACAAGGATCAATGAATTATAAAGTGGTTTCTTATCCCCTCTCAAGGCTATGAATACATTGTGAAATCTAGGGCAGTTAAATACTGTATTTAAATTCGGATGTGATATTTACATATGTTACTTATTCTTTTTATAAAGATCTGCCCTAGTGAAATTTAATCAGCCTTTGCAAGCTTATATACTGTGTCTGTTGGAAGAACAGTTTAAATTGAGTTGTTGTTTTAACCTGACTAAATTACCCAACTGACCTTACCAGCAGAAGGATGTATTAGAACCAGGTTTCACTACAAGTGACAGAAAATTCAAGTAACAAGGTCTAAAAAAGGTAGAAGTTTGTCTCATGGATAAATAAATATGATATGTAGCACAGAGCTAGGAGTAGGTAGAGCAGTCATCAGAATCTGAGGCCCTTTCTATCTTATTGCTTTGCCATCCTTAGTCCATGATGTCCACTACATGATTCAAGATGGCTGCTAGAGCTCCAAGCATCATTTTTCCCTTTGCCAGTTGGAAAGACGAAAGAATGCAGACAGTTGTACTTATTTAGGGACTTCTCAGATTTCATGCACAACACTCCTGCTTACATACAATCAGACAGAATATATTTACATGGCAGCAAGGTAGCTGAAAAATATAATCATTACCCCAGATCACATTATTCTGAGTAATAACTGGAGAGTGTATAACTAAGGAAAAAGAGTTTGTAACTAAGGAAGACTAATAATTGGAGAGTCTATAACTAAGGAAGATGAGTCTATAAATAAGGATGAAGTACATATTTGTGTTAAATCCGACTTGCATTGTAAATAATCTGCTCAAACTCACCCCAGAAGAAAAGAAATGTGTGAAAACCAAAATTGTGTAATGTGAAAGGGAAGCTAGGAGAAAGAAAAATCTCATTGACATTAGCGTTCACATTCTATAAGTAATGTCTATTTATTGAAGGTGTATATGGGCTAGAAGTTGGTGGTTTATAGGTGGAGGAGACATAATTCTTGCCCTCATGGAGCACACAAACATATTACATCAAATTTTGGTCCCAGAATGACAACACGGTAACCCCTCCTATTTTGAAGAAATATTGGAAACTCTAGTCCGTAGGAGAACAGTAACATTTCTGCATGGTTCATATGAAGCCATATCCTGAAGAAAAGAAGACAAACCTATGAGGAAACTATAGAAAAGCCAAGCCTGGAAGCTAAAACCTGAAAACAGGCCTGCTAATACAGGGCCATGCCTTCTAGGAAACCTAAGTAAAAGTTTGTTGGTCGTGGATGATGAGGGTTCAACACTGGATAGATAAAGAAGTTACTCAAGGAGCTGGAGAGGAGCCTGCTATTATTATTTTGAAAAAGAGAAGAGAGGATTAAACAAGAAATGCAGAAATATATTTTGCTTCCTGTATTCCTGAAGACTCTTGTATAATTGGGCTCTACTTTAAAAAACCTACGGATATTTGTTGTCAAGAATCTCCTAGTAAATATTATAGTGTATTGCTAGGAGAGCAAAAGCTCCCTAGACATACCTGCTTTCATTTAAAAACAAAATTGATTTGATTTTCCTGTTCATGATTAAATTTACTGAAAGTGGGGCCTTCCCATTTTGCAAAGTAATGGGGGAGTTGATTTTTTTACAAAGTCAGGATTTACATCATCAATAAAGAATAAAAGGAGATACAATCGCGGATGCTCCTATTCATTTGGCAGTTTTAGCCAGTTTCTTGTAGTGACCATATTTTTTCTTCCCTCTAAATCAGCCTAATCTGTTTTGCAAACTTTTATTCACTCTCACCTTCCCCCCCTTCACTCCAGCCATTGCCAATGTCCCTTTACCTGTGGCATTTTACACTCGAGGAGAGCGGCTAATGGTTGACAACAAAAGGACCGCTAATCGCACCAATTAAGAAGTGTGAATGTCACCCGTTACCTACCAGCTTTGTTACTGAACATGCTAATTAGTAATTGTACAGGTGCAGACTTTTAAGTTTACAAGGTTAACACTGATGCACAGCTTTGTTTTCGCTGTTTGTTTAAATATTGAAAAATCATGGGTAAAAGGCTGGTCTATGTTGAAGAATGAACAGATGTCATTGCTGTACTTTCTCAGACAGAAAATCTTTAGACTGACTTAAAGCAATAAAAGTGACCTTCTAAGAAGTGATTGTCTGTGGTCAATCTATCAAAGAGCAGGTGTTTTTGGTTCTCTTGCTCTCACGGAAGAGCAGGGAACTTGCCTTCAAGCCGCAGGACAATAGAACTCTACTAGAAGGTCAGTTGAAGGCACTATACTAGAAGCGTGTAGAGTTCATTAAGAGGAAATCCTGTATAAGGGTTTTTGGTAAGCCCAAAGTCACTATATATTAATCTTTCTGAAAGCTTTACTCATTCATTGAGTAAAGTGTTACAGATATGTCTTGTAGACTTCTTCTTTAAAAAAGTTTTGACTAATAAAACACCTGGATGAGGGAATCTGTTTCAGAATCACATACCATCAATTTGATAGGAACCAAGAGATCACCCTGACTAGCCTCTAATTGGGGAAAGTAACAGAGATTCATTTTACAGAGAGGACAAGTGAGGTCCTAGACATTACATGATTTGCCTAGGTCCATTAAACCAAGATTGACCTCAGTTTGCAAAGTGAGATAGATTTTTGGGAAGATCTAACCTTCAATTGTTCTCTAGCAGAATGAGTAATTCCTGAGGAGCTGGTAATTTTTAGCTTGTCCTCAAGCCTACTGAAATATCTTTGCTCTTTCCATGCATCTGTAAGAGCAACTGTTGTTTTCAGTCATTCAACGGGAAAGTGTGCGGTAAGGGCCTCTTCTATTTTTGTGGTAGACTCCACAACAAATAAAGAACGTCTCTCTGGCTCCTTGGAACCCAAACTGCAAGGTTTCGAGAACTGCTGTGCAATAGCAAAACTAGTTGATTGATTTGGGACCAGTGCCCAGACCACATTTAAGGGAGTTGACCCAGGTCCTGGGTGACCAGTGATCCCTTTGCTCTTGGTCATGATGTGCCTCACTAGTTAACTGCCTTACAGCAAGGGGTAAAGTGGAGGTATGACTAGCAGAATGCCCAAGGGTATGGGCTGCCCTTCTCTGTGAACACAGGGGACAAATCTAACCTTTTATCCACGATTTAACAAACAAACGCACTCCAAAGTTTTAGCATGTGCCTAGCTCATTGTAAATGCTCAAAAAATGGTAGTCATTATTGTTAGCAGTTTATTAGCCTCTGGCAACATTTGCATCTTATATTTAATAACCATAAATAACTAACATTTGCACTGGACTTTAACCTTTTCTTTTTCATGGAGCTGGGACTTTATTCTTCCCTTCATTTTGCATTTAAAATTCATTTTTAGGTTCTGGTTGTTTTGCAAAGACGTGAAATGTTTACTATAGAAAACTGTAAAAACATATGTCTTATAATAAAAAATCTATAATTCTACCTCTCAGAGAAAACTATTATTAACACGGGTATGTAACTTTAAGCACTATATTCTATACATGCATAAATCTTTAAAAAGTTAAAGTGGGAATTGATTATGCAAGCTGGCTTAGAAACTACATTTTCATTTATAGTTGTATTTAAAAGTTTTCTTTAAAAATATGTATGTATTTTCATCACAGTCTTTGTTAGCTAAATCATATTTCTATGTGTGGATTTTCCATAATTTGACAAATTTTCTATTTTTGCATATATTGGTTGTTTGTAATTTTTCATAAATATAAGATACCATCATGAGTAGTATCCTTGTGGCTAAGTTTCTTTAGATAAATTCTTAGAAGTAGGGTTTTTGGGTTAATACACACATATTAGTATCTATTGCTGCATAACAAATTATCTCAAACTTAGCTTAAAACAACACACTTTTATGATTGCAACTGCTGTAGGTCAAGAGTATGGATGCGACTTAGCTGGTCCCTCTTGAAGGCACCAATCAAGGTGTCAGTCATCAATGGGGGTTGTGGTCTCACTTGAGGCTGTACTGGGAAGCATCCACTTGCAAACTCACTCAGGTTGTTGGAAGAATCCATTTCCTTGCTGCTGTAGGACCAAAAGCTCTTGTTTGCTATAGGCTAGAGGGTGTCTTCACCTCCTGGAGATAGCTGAAAGTTCACTGCCATGTGGCCTCCTAACAGAGGCAGCGCCCAACATGGCAGTTTGCTTCTTTAAGCCAACAAGAAAAACATACTTCAGCAAGACAAGTGTTAAAATCTTATGTAACATAATCATGTAATTACATGTAACCCTTTTTTTTTTTTCCCCCTGTATTCATTCTATTGGCTGGCATAAGTTACAGGTCCCATGGTACTGCAGGGGAGGGCATGACATAAGGGCATGAACACCCAGAAGCAGGGTCATGGGGGCCATCCTAACTATCTGTCCACTATAATACATGTTTAAAACTTTTGATGAATATAACCAAACTGCAAATGTATCTGTATTAGCACAGAATTAGTATGACCTTTTTCCTAAAACATTGACCAATTTGAAAAAATAAATTACCAATTTGATAGAGAATGATACATTTTTATTTGAATATATTTGTTTATAATTGAAAGTAAGTGTATATTCCCATGTTCCTTGGTTATGTGTACATTTCTCTTTTGAGAATTGCCTTCCATGTCCCCTGGGTAGAGTATTAGCATTATTTCTTGTTACACTTGTTTCAAGCATTTTTCTCCCATATGTCTGTTGATCTTGGTGCTATTTTATTTTTTTGGAGGGAATATTTAGGAATATGACTTGTTTTATCTTATTATAGTCAAGTCAGATATTCTTTACCTTCTTGGTATTCTCATTACCACCATGAAGACTGTTTTCCTGCATCAGGATTACATAAATATTCTAAAAATATTTTTAAAAAACATTTAATAAGGTAATCTCATGATTATTTTTCATTATGTTAAATTCATCTGATATTGGTTTGTTGTATAATATGAAATAGATTTGTTACTATTATTATTATTATTTACCACAAGTGGTTGGTAAATTTCTAGAAACTCATTAAGACTAAAAATCCTGAAGGACCTTAAGCTTAAAGAATTTTTAGCATCCTGAGAGGCACCTAGAACAGATATTTATTTAGAAAATGGGAGCTTAAATTACTCCTTGTGGTAGCTGTCTGCTATATATATACTTTAAGGTCCCTCTGGTACACCATGAGTTTACTTTTTGTCTGTGAACATAGCAGAGAGATGCTGCAATAAATCCCAGGGTAAACACTGTGAGGTCAACGTGACAAAGTGTGGAAGAACTTCCACTGGTCCCTCCTTTCCTAGTGTGCCAGAATCTGCTAACTGTTCTGCAAAGCAAACTCTCCCCTTCTTCCTCTTAATAATAAAACCTCTTGAGTTGTAGCAGGACTCATGAACATCCATTTATAGTCCACATTTCCCAACTTCCTTTGCAGCCAGTCATGGCCATATGACTAAGATTAGGCCAGTGAGATGTGAGTGAAAGTGATCTGTACAGTTTCCTGGTTACATACTTAAAGAGACTTTTTCTTGACTCTTTTTTCCTTTTCTTTTGTGCTGGAACCTGCATGTGCAAGAGATTCAGCTTTGCCCTTAAAGGCAAAGGCAACCCTGTAGGGCTGTGGTTCCCAATGTGTGGTCTCTAAAACGTCAGCATCAATATCTCATAAGAACTTGGTAGAAATGCAGATTCTTGGATCCCACACTGACCTAATGAATCAGAAACTCTGGAGTGGGCTCAGAAAGCCCTCCAGGTGATTCTGATGCCCTAAAGCAGGGACTGACAAACTATGGCCACGGACCAAAATCACTGGGAGGCCTGATTTTGTACAGCTGGTGAGCTAAGAATGGTTTCCATGTTTTTAAAGAGTTGCCACCACCGCCACAACAAATAAAAACAAAGAATATTTAATTGACATTCTCTGTGGGCCGCAAAGAGGAAGATATTTATTATATGGTCCTTTACAGAAAAACTTAACCAACCTCGGCATTGAAGTTTGAGAACTCTTGCCGCAGGGCCTGCTAAATCAATGAGATAGAAGAAACTTGGATTTGAATAACTTTGTGGCGCACACTTACTCTGTCAGTTTGGCTAGCTCATCTCAGGACTGCTCAGCAAAGGAAAAATAAGCTCCATCATACGTAAGCCATATGTATGTGGGGTCTCATTGCTACAGTGGCTGAGCCCACACCCTAACTAATGGAATAGGTAAGGAGAAGCTGCTAGGTAATGTGATGATCTCCCTTTCCACACCTCACTGTTAGCCAGTGGGTCTGCTATTTGCTGTTCGTGTCCCACATCACATCTCTCCTGGTGGCTCTCTTTAAGGGTTCAGATGTTGGGTTCACCTAGCAATCTTCCATACAACTTGAGTCCCAGAGGCTTCAGAAAAATTCAGGGTCAAGTTCAGTCTACCTGGCTGATGACACAAAAGTTTTCCGCTGCAATCATTTCTTCAGAATAATCAGTAACCTCACAATCAGCAATCGTGTACTTACATATCCTTATTCTGACATATTGGTTTAGAATGCTTGGTGTGTCAGCAGTGAACAAACAGTCATGACCCCTCCTCTGGCTGATGCAAACAGATTCACCCTTGTTGGAAAAAATACAGGGAGTGGCGTTAACTCTTAATAGATAGGATTTAATGGTGATATCTGCAGCTGTCGGCTGTGGGATTTCTTTTTAGGAGGGCAGTTATGATTTAGGCCAGACACATAAGACTATTGCAGTTAGGCAGGTAACTAAAAAGCCTTGAATGACCTTGTAAAGAGAGGGGTCTGTATGCTCAGCTGTGCTCCCAATGCTGGCTAAAGCGTCCTGTCTAGATCAGGAGATGGTGCAACAGAGCCTCTGCCTCGGGAAGCGTAGCAGAGGGGAAGGAAGGGAGAGAGCGGGTTGAATTACAGAGTTCAGTGGGCAGATACAGCTCTTCTCTGTCCCTCTGGAAATGTATAAGCCAACCAGCAAGCAAGGTGGTAGAGCCTGATTTCCAGCGGGAGCAATGGGTCCCAAGGTAAGGCGCCGCTCACAGAAACGGAGCTCAGGTTTGGGGCAGTCGGGGTGTGTGCGGGCAGAAGAGGGTTGGGTTTGAAGGGAGAGGCAATGGCTTCGCAGCACTTCATAAGCGCAGTTGTGACCACAGGCTCGCTCGTGTCATTTTGTGGGCAGTAATGAAGCCTGACGAGAGGTCTCCTGCTTGCCGATAGCCGGCTGTTGTCCTAAAAATGCAAACCATCGCCTCAGGCCATGGAATCGGGAACAGGCAGAGGACAGAGGCTCCGGCTGGGCGCCCCACTGCTAGCTCTCCCTTCAGCACTCCCGACTTGGACAGAGAAAGCTGGTCTTTACCCTTGTACATAAGGACACAGAAGAAAGGGTTTTTGTTTTTTAAGGTGTCCCAGAGGCCGATGGTTTTAATCCCGACTTTTTGCTGAGCAGATATTAAAGATGGGGGAGAGGGGGATGCTTACCACCAATCCCCACGTCCCCATGTGTTTTCTCATGCAAAGTAAGCTTTTTGAACTTGAAAGCTGCATTTTCGCCTAGTTCCCCAGTGCCCCCCCACCTCTTCCCCCTCCCCCCTCTATCCTTTTTGTTTTCTCTATAGAGTGGGCTAGTCAATCGGAGCCTCCCGCAGCAAGTCTTTTAACGATGGCTCATTAATAATCGATGGGCCTGGCAAACGCAGGGGTTCACAGCTCCAGGGCGAGGCAGCCGCAGAGCCCGCCCCCAGGATAGAAACCCCGGCCCGGAGGAAGCCCCTGGGCCCAAGGCCCGCGCGGCGGTGCGCTGCTCTGGAGGCTGCGCGGAGCCCCGCAGACCCGCTGGAAGCAAGGCCGGGTCCCGAGCTGCCGCCTGGGCCCGGGTTTAGCTATGCAAACGGCGTCGTCCCTTTCTGCAGTGTTTGTTTGTTGTTTGTTTTTGTTTTGAAATGCTGCCTTCCTGCTTCCCCAGCAGCCTGCTGGTCCTAAGGCTGCAAAGACTTCCTTGACTTGGGGAAAGGCAAGTTTTGAGTCGCAACTTGTTCCCCCCCCGCCCCCCACTGGCTCTGAAGGTCTTTGTAGCCCGCTGCTCACATTTCAGAAACCCTCCTCTTTCCTCTTGTCAGTCTCCTTGGAAGCAAACCCCGAAGTTGGAAGAAAAAAAAAAAAACCCGCATGCTGTTTCCTTGTGTTTTTAGGCATCTATTATTTCTATGGAATTCTTGACAGACAACAAAAGATTTAAAAAAAAACTGTCGATTTTTGCTGTCAAGGAAACAAGCTGTTCTCCCCGTTTAAGGCTCCCTTGGTAAACCTGGTGGAAACTTTATTAAGAATTGATGGATATAGTCAGTCTCTCACAGAAGTCACCTGGAGTTGTTCCTAGAGCTAAAATATGCCACAGGAGAGCCTGAATCCCTGAGAGTGAATCCCAGCTCCCGTGAATGACCTTGGTGTTCTGACAGACCTGGTGGAAGGGGCTGACGACCCAGGCTGGGCTTTTCCACGGAGGAGGCCATTGTACTGCTCTGCAGTAAGAACAAGACCACCAGCACCCCACACCTGTGTAGCACTTTCTGGTTTGAGAGCCTTCAGATGAACTACCAACCTCGCTCCCCCATAACCCAGCAGCATGTGCAGATCAGGTGGGGCACAGGAAGTTATAGGGTAGACCGCCCACTGCTGCCCCCTGAGGGTTTCAAGTACTGATAGCATGTAACCCCTTCTCCGTACTTTTGTCTTCCTTTTACACATTTTTCTCTTCACTATTACTTATTTGTTCATTACTTTCCTTAAAATTCTGCCTGCCAGGGAAATTGGGCAGGTAGTCCCGGGTCATTCTCCCTCTGTGTTTATATCCCTACTGACTACCTCTTCTTGGTTAAGAGCCAATCTATCCCACAAACTACTCTGATTTTAGTACGACTTAATCAACTTGAATTGTGACCACACTGGTAGCGTTCTGTGGTTTGCACAGTGCTTTTAACATGGTTCTCTTAATAGGCCCTGACAAAGGTAATTTGTATATCCGACCCACAAAATGGAGGCCACCCCAGTAGCCCATCGCATGTCACAAATCTAAACCCAAGTCGGCCTGCATTTAAGGGAAACATTTCACTGTCAGGGAAACCTACCACCCACCAATCGCAATCCTCCAACTCAGCTCTAGTTGGCTTAACTTACCCTAGAAAATAGGCCCTGCTATATATAAGGAAATCCCTGGCCTTCTCGTCAGTCATGCCTTGCATCCTTATTGCTACTTCTAACGCTCTATGAAAGTTGCTCTTGCCCAAAATCTCTCAAGAAGAGTGCCCCGCTGGTTGTGAAGCAATGGACTCCTCCAGTCGATGGTGCGTTGTCTTTCCTTGAATAAAGGTATCAGACTTGTTATTAAATCTCATTGCTTTTGTCATTTGACAACCTTTACAGCAATCCTGTGAAGTAGGGATTCTCCACCTCATTCTCAGGTAAGGCAGCTAAAGCTCACGCAAGTTCAGACCTTGCCCTTGGCCCTTGGTCATGCTGCTGGCCCACCGTACCCAGGCACCTGCTTGGCAACTAGGGTATGTTTACAGGTGCACAAAGCTTATCCTCTGTTTCTGGGAAGCCTGTAAACCAGCAGTTAAGCTGTGATATGTATGTAAAAAATCGTAATTCAAGATAGAATTGTATTCCTCTGAAAAGAATATGAGCAGAGTACTATATCATCTCTGAGTAGGGAGAGATTCCTTTTAATGGAGGGAACATGTAGAGTGGTTGGTTAAAGTCATGGTCCTTGGTACCCCAAGGGACCTGGACTGAATCAGCTTCACTATTTGCTGGCTGTTGACATGGGACAGATTATTTAACCTCTGTAAGTTTTAGATTCCTCATCTGTAAAACTAGGTTTATTATACTTACCGCATTTCCATGGGGATTAAACGAGGTAGTCCATGCAACACTCTGGGCCGAGCACAGAGCGAGGACTCAATAAATGGGGGCAATTATTGGAATACTCTCTGCATGCTTAGGATTTTGACAGCTCGAGATGGGGCAGATGATGACATTTCTTTCTTTTCTTTTCTTTTCTTTTTTTTTTTTCTAAGTGTGATGGAAGGAATTTTAAGAAGGGGTGAGCAGGTTGTATTTACATTTTATATAAATCACTTTCTGACATTTTCTGCTTCATAGTCCTAAAATTGCACTGTGTGGTACGAGTCCCTTGAAAAGAAGGTAATTACCAAGACAGTTTACCATTTGACCAGAACTTTACAAAGCACTCTCAGCCCTTCTCTACAATAGTTTAGATAGTGTTGTCTCCTATTCACAGAGGAGAAGATAGGAGGCCAGGAGGTAAAATAACTTGTTTTTGGTCCCAGCTAGCCAGACCAGATTCTTTCCTTTTTCTGATTCTTGCTCAAGACTTCTTTCCTTGAGACCATTCTAAGGTCTTTTGCCTAGCGCTTAACAGTCTACTAGGCATCGCTTTAAGCACATTATACATTTTAAGTCAATTCATCTGTACTGCATGTCTTTGAAGTAGGTCCTTTTGTTATCCTACAGATAAAGGAATTGAGGACAGAGAAGGTAAGTAACTTGCCCTAGGTTTCAGAGCATGTGCTGGACCTCTGCTTGGTACTGTTCCCATGAAATTATGCATCTCCTGGTTGTGTGCTCTGTGACCTCCAGTTTCTTTTCTGTGATCCTTCTACCTTATTCCAATAAGAGTAAGAACCAGCCTGAGGTGAACAGGTCATCAGTAGGTGTTTGCAACACCAGGCAGCTCACCTCAGCAAAGAGACAAGGGCAGTGAGTATCCGAGTTGCTCTGTTGCCTGCCTTCCGGGCTCCCTTTGACCTTGACTTGGTTGAGATGCCACACAAGTAAATGTCCTGGGGGCGGCTAGAGTGGGGAGAACATGGGATTCGAAATAAACAGACTGGGCTGAAGACCAGTACAGCCATGGGCACTTGCTCTTCTGGAACCCTAAACAAAGCGTTGACATTTTGAGGGGGGTCATAATTGTTACATCTGAAAAAATACTGGGAGTAATATGAGCGCTTGTTTCTACCTGCCTCACACATTGTTCTCAGGATAAAATAAAGCAGTGCATGAATATGCGATGCGAAAACTCTGAAGTGTATATAAATATGAAGCAAATTATTTTTAATATCAAATAAAATCCTGATTTGTCTCCTTGTCTAGCGTGACTAGTGGAAATAATTTGTTTCTATAACTGAACCAGATTAGGTTGCTGGACACCAACTTTGTTTTAACCCACCTTGATTTTTTTTAATCCATTGAGTTATTCTCACTCCCACCAAAGTAGACTTTTGATGATTGCATCACAGTCCTTGTCTTAGGAGAGAATCTGAACCCACGCATCTCGCCAGCTTAACACCTTTGTCCAAAGAACAAAGAGGAGACACTCTCTTGGTGTGTAGCGTTATTTGATAACTATAGTCAATGTGACCCCCTCCCCAGGTTAAGAGAGAGGATGAGGTCACATTTATTTTGTTATTCAAATGAAATTAACTGTATTTCATCCAATTTCCTCTTTCCCTGTGGGGTTCCATGAAAAAAAACCAAGATCCCTAGGAACTTGCTCAGTCCAAAGAGCTTAGTCTCTATAGATACATCACTTTACAAAGGAAGAAATTAGAACATCTGGTCCAATTGCAGAAGAGCCCCTTCTCTGCTGCCGTTGCTGCCATCAACAGCAAGCCCCACAAGTTTCGGAGCTGATGTCCTGCCTATAGACAGGCTGCTCTGTTAAGATTGTCATGGGGTCACTGGTGGTTTCTCAGAATGAGGATCAGGGAAGGGAGGAGGACAGCTTGCCCAAGGAGTCCGCCCCAAGCGCCCGGGCCCTGCGCACACCCTCTGTGAGGGTGGAGGCAGCGGGTTAGTGCTACGAGCCCAACGCCTGGGCTGGGACGCCTGGCCTCACTCCAGGCCCTGCCTCCTGCAGAGCTTCCAGGATTAAAGCCCAGTGCAGGCAGCAATCTCAGTTCTCACACTCCCAGCCCTGCCCTGGGCATGCAGTAGTTCCAGAGTGACCCTCAGAAGGGAATTGAGCCTTGACTGCTTCAGGGCCTCGGGACAGTCCTCCTCTCCTGCGATCCTGATCCTAGAGTTGGGTCACCAGTTTTGGACTCTCCTTTCCTCCTCAGGGGTCCTTTTGGTTCTCCTGCAGGGTTGGATTGTTGGATTCACCTTAGTGCAGGGCTCATCAAACTACAGCCCATGGGGCCACATCCAGCCTGCTACTGTTTTTGTAAATAAAGTTTAATTGGAACACAGCCATGTTCATTTGTTTACATAGCTTCTATGGCTGCTTTCACACAGTGGAGTTGAGGACCTGCGGTGATACCTTGTGGCCTACAGAGCCTACCTGGACCTTTGTGGGAAAAATGTGTTCAGACACCTGTGACCGTCCAGAATGTTAGAGGGACATTGATTATCTAAGTAAAATGTTCTTGGTCCTGTTTATTTTTCTCCTACAAGGTTCTGGAGTCAAATAAATGGATGGATGTAAGTGAATGCATGTGTGAGGGGTAGCGCCAATCATCAAAGCAACTACACGCCAGGTTCTTGCCAAACTACCACCACCAATTCTTTCATACTCTTTCCCCAGAGCAATGATTTGTTTCCCCTAGAACAAAGAAGATGAGCTCTGAGTTGATTTGATAGCCTCACTTCCAGAAATAGAAATAGGTAGCAAGTTTTAAATAGAGCACAGTCTGATTCATCATTGTCCCAAACACACTCCCAAGGATGAGGAAGTGCTATCATAGGCAGCAGCCAATGGCTTCTCAAAATAAGTAAGTGCTAGTACTCGTAGTACTAGTAGTCATTGGACTGTCAAAAGATAAAGAGACAGGAAATCAATCTTTTTTGGAAGATTTTTGTGAACGGTAATTTTTATATTGAAAACCATCCATGAGAAAAGCGCTAGCGTCATGTTGACCCAACTAATTAAAAATGAGAAGATTCACAATGTAGTTTGGCTTTTCCTCTCTCTCTCTCCAAGAGCCTTGTTGTACAACAGCCTGAGCTAAACATGCTGTGTCAATCTTATCTTTTACATTTCCTGGGTGTTTTCTTCTGAGATCCTGCAACAACCCTGTCATTATTTTAAATATTTTTGCCTGTAAATTTCAGAATAGTTGATCTGATTTTAATAGGACCCATGTGTGAAATCCTTTATTTTTTTTTCATCTATCGTTCTGATTCTTTCTGCTCTTTAGTACAGCACAGCTTGGTAGCACTAGGTACGTCTTGTTGAAAGTATGTCCATAAATATGTCCCTTGCAGCATGGAACAGCTTGTTAAATTGGCAGTCCTCAGCAGTTTGCCTAGAAAAGTTTGCCTCACTTGCGATAGTCCAAATGTAGGGCAGAACACAGCGTAACTTTTTATCTAATTTTACCAATTGACATATTCTTCAAATTTTTAACTACCTCATGTCTTTTCCGTACAGTGCCAACACCTGACTTTAAAGTGGCTAAATGTTCTCACAATTGTCAAACGTGGATAGGGAAATTACCTTTTATTACTGGAAATTAATTTGGGGGAAAGTAAAGAAAATAATACTATAATTTAAAACAGGATGCTGAATCCACTGTGGGAAATGCATCCTGATAGGCCGAGGCCACCGATTTCTATTCCTGAGGTGGGATTGGTGCTGTTCTTCATTATGGCAAGGGTGGGGCTCGCTAATTTTAATCTTTCAAGTTTTGTCGATACATTTTAGTGATATACAGTACTTAATGATACCCCATTATTGATATTGATATACTCTAGTATTTTATGGATACCCTCTGATTTTCATCTCTCTCTGGTTAGGATCCTGTTAGAACTCAGAGTGCCAAATATAGAAGGACTTTCAATCCATACTTTCATGTCACAAGGATGAGCCTTCAGTGCTGCAGCCCTTTGCCCTCACTTCTGTGGGAGGAGGCCAGGTTCTCTCCCTCCCTGGGCCTATAGACTATGGGCAGGCAGCACCACTTATGTTTTCAGGCCTCAGAACACCGGAAATACCTCCGTTGTCAGCCTGTAATTACACTATTTAAAATTTGCCAAACCTTTTCCTTGGGGGAAACAGCACAAAAAGACAAGACAAAACAAAACACGTATCTGAATATAGCATCGGTGAAGGGACTCGGGGCTTAGGAGAGAGCACAGCACAATGGCTGTGTTCAGTGACCCTGTTTTGATGGCCACACCCTCCAGATGGCTCTAAGTGCTTTCGGGTAAGTGGCCTGAAGAGAATGCATTTTCCATGCTTAGTCCCTGTCTATAGATTTTATCACTCAGTAGAAGATTTGCCTATTTATGAAGAACCTATTAGAAAATATTATTTTTGGAGCAGTTCTTGAAGAGAGCCTTCTTAGAAATCCAAAGTAGACTTTCTGGAAATGACACCCACATTTCCACCTTCTTCTTAAACATGCTTTCCCAGCTGCAGGTGAGTCAGGACCACTGCATTTAGATCATTTTAGTTTTACTGAAATTATGTGAGACACATAACCACCTCTGATTTTTCAGGGGTGAGCATTTGTATTCCACACCTCTCTCAAGGTGAAGGGACAGAATCTGAAGCTCTGTCTCAGTACTTCTCAAAAGTGGGGGTTTGAGTCCCACCTATTTCAGAATCATCTTGGGTAGATGTTATAGGTGCACATTACTGGGATTTGCTTTTACTCGCTGGATCAGAGCTGCTAAGGTACTACATAGGTAATTCTGACACATGTGAAAAATCTGACACCATCACATCTATTGTCTTGTACATAGTTGGTGTTCAATACGTTTTTTTTGCGAAATGAATAAAAATGTTCCAAGGAAATTTAAAAAACTATTCAAATAGAGAACTTTTAAAAAAATTAAATGTCTTTCAGGCTTTAGGTTGATTTAACCATGTTAAAACTGTGACCAAAGACATTCTAAATTGTGGAACTGTGGTTGATAATTGAAAGAGCAAATCTCCTGGCATCTTGAAGAATATTTTCTAATACTCTTGGAGGGGTCTGTAAAGCACATTTAAAATAGCTATCCTGGATCACTCTACTTTTTTTTAATTAGAAAAATTTAATTTTTGCCAAAAGCTATTTGCTAGAATTGTATAAAAAATGTTTACAGATGCCTTAGGAAGAAAACAGCAGAATGTGGAACTAATTGTGTTGATTCAAGATAATTATGAAACACAAATGACCATTACTTACAACAAGTCCCCTGACAACTAGGGGTTGACTCCAGGGATCAGGCTTAAATGAAGGAAAAAATAATAATAATAAAAGAGTGGTGATATATTTATGTGGTAATAATCAAACTAGAAAATGTGCTCTATTCCCAAGTTAATAAAAGGTCTTTCGTGACATTTCAAGATTTCAATTCCACAAGGTGTATTTTTACTAAAGCTTCCCCCACCCCCTAATTTCAAAGAAGTATCTTGTTTTTAAAAATCTTGGATTTCTTATCACATTGACTCTTGGGAATAAGAGGTGAATGGATTCCATTTCCCGACTTTCCCTTATGGTGGAAAGTGACATATTTGGGTATGAATTGTTTTCATTTCTTTTCCATCTTAGATTGTCAGTGAGATTTCATGCCAAGATTGCAAGTAGAAGCCTAGAAGAGACCTTCTGGATGCTACAAGATATCTTGGCACAAAAGACCTGAGCAACTCTAATGTAATTTAGATGATCATCAGGGTATTTGCAGGCTATCCCCAACCTACGTGGACCTCTTGTTCTATTGTGATTTGATCATGCTCTATTTAGACTAAAAGGTAGAATTAAAAACATAGAAAAGGCCAGAAATTTCTAGTGGGAATCACCACCGATAAGAAATGTTAGGGGACCAAACATGATTTTGAACAGTAACATCTGGAAGAGAGAATCCAACACCTTTGTGGGAAAATAGTTAGGCTTCAATTTCACATTACTAAACTGAAAGAGAAGCTGTAAATCAACATAGAAGTCCCCAGATCAACCCTGTCTAATAGAAATAGAAGGTGAGCCACAGATGTAATTTAAAACTTACTACTAGCTACTTCAAGAAAAGTGGAAACAGGTGAAAGTAATTTAATAACATATTTTATTTAACCCATTATTTCCAGAATATCATGATAACATTTAATGAATATAAAAATTATTAACGAGATATTTAACATTCTTTTATCAGACTAGGTCTCCACATCTCAATGTGAATTAGCCATAGTTCAAGTGTTCAATGGCCGCATGTGGGTAGTGGCTGCCATATTGGACAATTTAGCCCTGGGCTGTGAATCCTCCATCCGCATATGAGTTCTCTAAGAGGAACTCTTTTGAAGGATGAATTATTTCAAAGGCTGTAAAATGTTGTCATTTCTATCTGATCTTGAGACTTGAAACTGTAAGTATATATGGGTGAATGGCTAGAAGGAGTGAGAGTAGGGAAGTCTGCTTTCCGTTCCTATATGCAAAGGCTACTCTGTCAGACACTGCAGTTTGCAATGTGCTATGGCTCTGCCTGGATGACTGGACTATTTTAAGATGTCTTTACTCTCTGCTAGTGGCTGTCTCACTCCAGCTTGCTATCTAGCAGCTGCTTATGCCTCGTCTGCCGAAGATGCTGAGCCAGTAGACTGGTCCCACTCTAGGCTCTCACTGTTGGCTGGTAACTGACAGACATCTCAAGGAGCCAGACGTGATGGTCACGGTGAATGTAAGTCTTATAAGCAGGGTGAAGGTTGAGTAACACCACAACTCAGTGTTTAGACTTAATCTCTATCTGGAGTGTGCCACATCAATATTATATTATTGCCCTAGAAACTTACCAGCTTTCTTGGACTGTTTTAGTTTATTTCTGGATTTCACGTTCAAAAAATTGTTAATTATATATCTTAGTTCATGACACCGTATCATTAGTTTGCATAGGCTTCTCTCAACCAACTGGCTGATTCACTTATATGTCATCTATCTCTCTATCATCTATCCATCCATCTTTTTATCAATCTATCTCATTTAATTCCCAGTTCTCGATTTCTCACTGCCACTCTTGTTCTTCCTCCTATCACAAGCAGTCATATTAATGTGTTTGATGGTATCTTTTTGTTTTCATGTATTTTTATAAGACATCTGTTCCTGCATTCTAGTTTATACAAATATCATTGTTAGACAGATCATTCTATTTTCTTTTTATCATTATGGCCTATTGTTTCTAAGACCTATCCATATAGCTGTGTAAACATCCAGCTATTTGTTTCTAATTGCTGCAGAATACTTTATAATTGGTATCTACTATGTTTTATCTGTCCACCAGTGATAAACTCCATGATTGCCTTCCACCACTACCGACAACACTGTGATAAATATCATGGAAGATGCCCTCCACTGTATGTGAATATTTTTGAGAATTGTACCCAAAGAAGAGTACTATTTGCCATAGGGAACATTTAATTTACCTAAGTACTACTACCAAGTTGTTTCCAGAAGGTCTGTACCAGTCTATGCTTAAGCCAGCAGGCGTATGAAGGTTTTGATACATCCATATGCCCAGGAACAATGGCATTATTCAGTTTTGCAATTTTAATCAATCTAATGAATTTCTTGAGCTTTTTAATGCTATTTTGTCGAAGTGTATGGTAAAACATAAAATTGGGACTCAAAACTAGGTGATAAAATCTAGTTTTCTATTCCTTTTGAAAACGTTTGACTATATGCTGGTTGCTACAGGACTAGAGGCAATAAAGTCACTTCCAATACTATGTTGAATAAAAGTGGGCAGAGTGGACATCCTTGTTTTGTTCCTGATCTTAGAGGAAAAGCTTTAAGCTTTTCACCATTGAGTATGATATTAGCTGTGGGTTTGTCATAAATGGGCTTTATTATGGTGAGGTACACCTCAAACACCCACGAGCCCCTACTGCCTGTCTCCGTAACGATGAAATAACCAACTTCTGTAATTTCTTTTTTTTTTTTAAAGATTTTATTTATTTATTTGACAGAGAGAGACACAGTGAGAGAGGGAACACAAGCAGGGGGAGTGGGAGAGGAAGAAGCAGGCTTCCCGCTGAGCAGGGAGCCCGATGATGCGGGGCTCAATCCCAGGACCCTGGGATCATGACCCGAGCTGAAGGCAGATGCTTATCGACTGAGCCACCCAGGTGCCCCGAGAGTTTTTAATCATAAATAGATACTGAATTTTGTCAAATTTTTTTTTCCTGCATTTATTGAGATGATCATATGATTTTAATCTTTCCTTTTGTTAATGTGGTGTATCATGCTGATTGATTTGCAAATGCTGAACCATCCTTGGATCCCTGAATTAAGTTCCACTTGATCATGGCATATAATCATTTTAATGTATTGTTGAATTCAGTTTGCTAATATTTTGTTAAGGATTTTTGCATCTGGGTTCATCAAGGATATTGGCCTGTAATTTTTGTGGTGTTTTTGTCTGGTTTTGGTATCAGGGTAATGCTGGCCTTATAAAATGAGTTTGGAAGTGTTCCCTCCTCTTCAGTTTTTTTGGCAGATTTTGAAAAGGGTAGGTGTTAAATCTTTGAATGTTTGGTACAATTCACTAGTCTGATCCTGGACTTTTGTTTGTCGGGAGGCTTTTGATTACCAGTTCAATATTCTTACTAGTAATCAGCCTATTCAATTTTTTTTTTATTTCTTCCTCACTCGGTGTAAGGAAATTGTGTTTTTAGGAATTTGCCCATTTCTTCTAGATTGTCCAATTTGTTGGCATATAATTGTTTGCTTGTGATTCTTTGTATTTTTGCGATATCAATTGTAATTTCTCCTCTTTCATTTTGATTTTGTTTATTTGAGCCTTCTGTCTTTCTTTCTTGGTGAGTCTATCTAAAGGTTTGTCAATTTAGTTTACCTTTTCAAAGAACCAGCTTTTCATTTCACTGATCTTTTCTATTGTCTTTTTAGTCTCTTTATTTCCATTCTGGTTTTTTATCATTTCCTTCCTTCTACCAACTTTGGGCTTCACTTACTCTTCTTTTTCTAATTCCTTTAGGTGTAAATTTAGATTATTTTAGATTTCTCTTATTTCTTGAGCTAAGCTTGTACTGCTGTGAACTTCCTTCTTAGAACCACTTTTGCTATATCCCATAGATTTTGGTATGTCATATTTCTATTTTCACTAGTTTCTCAATATTTTTAAACTTCTCCTTTGATTTCTTTGATGACCTGGTGACTGCGCAATAGCATGTTGTTTAATCCTCAGGTTTTTTTTTTTTTAAAGATTTTATTTATTTATTCATGAGAGACAGAGAGAGAGAGAGAGAGGCAGAGGGAGAAGCAGGCTCCCCAAGGAGCAGGGAGCCCGATGCGGAACTTGATCCCAGGACCCTGGGATCATGACCTGAGCCAAAGGCAGGCGCTTAACCATCTGAGCCACCCAGGCGCCCTAATCCTCAGGTTTTTGTGTTTTTTCCAGTTTTCTTCTTTCCCCATTTAGGTCTGTTAATATTTGCTTTATATATTTTGATGCTCCTATGTTGGGTGCATCTATATTTATAAATAGTGTGTCTTCTTGCTTGCTTGGTGCCTTTATCATTAAGTAATGCCATTCTTTGTCTTGTATTATAGTCTTTGTTTTAAAGTTTATTTTGTCTAAGTATAGGTTACATTAGTTTTCATTTCCTTTGCATGGAATATATTTTTCCATCCTTTCACTTTCCACCTGTGTGTGTCTTTGCATCTGAAGTGAGTCTCTTGTAGGAAGTTTATAGGTGAGTCTTGTTTTTTAATGCATTCAGCCATAGCCTTTGACTGCAGAATTTAGTCCATTTACATTTAAAGTAGTGATAGGTATGTACTTACTGACATTTTAGAAATTGTTTTCTGGCTGTTTTTGTAGTTCCTTTCTGTTCCTTTCTTCTTTTTCTTTCTTCCCTTGTGGTATGATGAGTTTCTCCAGTGTTATATTTACATTTCTTTCTCATTTTCTTTTGTGTATTTACTGTGAGTTTTTGATTTGTGGTGACTGTGAAGTTCACATATAACATCCTATGTATATAACAGTCTATTTAGGTTGATAGCAACTTAAATTTGAACACATTCCAAAACTCTACATTTTTACTTCCCCCTCATATTTTGTTTTTGATGTCACATTTTACCTCTTAATCAACAGCCTGGTTTGTTCTTGTTATGTTCCTGTTGCTGAGGGTGTGCCAAGACCTGTCAGTGTTCCAAGGGGAGGAATCCCATTTAGCACCTAGTTTCAGGCTGATGAGAAGCCAGACCCTTAGGCAGCAGCTTTTAAAATATGCAAATATATACAGTCCTGTGGGATCAAATTGTAAACCCTGTTGGCCTCCTGACCAGGAGATCTGGAGGTTACCCCTGGATGACAGTTGCAAAAACTGGGGCTCCAGATGTGTGTGTAAGCTCCTTTCTGGGAGGAATTGGCCAAGGGAGTGTGCCAAGATGGTGTCACTTTATTCACATTCCCTAGGAGTGCCTCCATAGCTTCTAGATGTGTGGGAAAACTGAATCCTGCCTCTTAGGCTGAAGGTACAGGATAAATAAATAGGTCTTTTCACAGGAAGATTGAGGTTGTGTTTCAGTCTGCTGTTTATGCAGTGCCCTGGGAGTGGTGGCCTGCCAAGACTATCTTTCTGATTGTTAAAATCTCTTGGAGCTCAGAAACTCCAGCCCCCTTGGCCACCTGGGCCAGGCAAACAATAGCATCTCCTGTGTGGTTTATGTGGACCTGCTGGCTTTAGTAGGGCAGCTGAAAAGTGCAGGGGTGGGACACACTCACTAGCTTCAGAAAAGGCCATGGGAAAATGTCTTGACTGTCTGGCCTGGGGGCTTCAGCAATGCTGCAGGAGAGTGCCTTGACTGTGGATGTATGCTTGCCTCAGGACAGAGCCTGAAGAACGCCATGATGGATCCTGTTTGCCAGCCCCAGCCAGGATGCAGGGTAAGTGTTGCAACTGCCCATGCTCACTGACTTTGGTAAGGGACTGGGAGAATGCTATGATCACTGGTGTTCACTTGCCTTAGCCCGGGAGCAGGGCATCACTGCAACTGCCTCCGCTCTCTGGCCTTGGCAAGGCAGCAAGACAATGTCATGACCACTCACCCTTCCTGACTCAGCGAGGCTGCAGGAGGGTGCTGTGCCTGAATACACCACCAGCACTAGTGGGGTAGGTGGAGAGCACAAAATGGCATCTGCCTGTGCTTCCATCTCTGGAGAGTGCTCCAACTGTCCCCTGCCCCTGCAGCAGATTGCTCCAGACCCCAAAATGAGTCTCCTTTACATACAGTTGAGGCATTTTTCAAGTCAGTGCTTTTTCACCAGATCCTAGGGCTAGTGAGACTGCCCCTGAGCATTTTAATAAGAAAATCTCAGTTTCTTAGAGCACTTTGGGTGTCTTGGACATCAGCCCCATTGATTTTCTAAGCCAGACATTTTGGGGGGGCTTATTTCTCTGGTGTCGATCCCTAGGGTTCTGGTGCCTGATTTGGGGGAGAAAACCCTCATTTCTCTGGGATAAGTGACAGACTTGTGAGATCCCTCTTTACTCTGTATGGAGGCAGAGGGGTGGGATTTTTGGTGAGATTTTGTCTCTACCTGTCCTGCTCATGTCAATGTAGTCCTTTTACCCTTTGTTGTGGAGAAGCAGTTCAACTAGTTTTCAGAGGGAAATGATCAGTATGTAGCTGTAGATTGGATGTGTCCATGGGAGGAAGTGAGTTCAGAATCTTCTCATTGCCATCTTCAATCCCACTTCCCATTCATCATTTTAAATAGCTTCCTTATGTCCATGCACTTAACAAACTTTCAGTAAACATTTGTTGAGTGAATAAATGAGTAAATGAACAGCAAAAGAGAGGGCTATATTAATTTGCATGCCATGTAAAGGCAAAAGGGTATGTCTATTATTCTGTAATATGAGTAACAGTGATTATGAGAAGGTGAGAACAGGATCTAAAGACAGTAGAGGATCTGTTGAAAATGAAAAAAAAATACATATAGCACAATTAATACACATATTCTCTTAGATATTTATGCATAATTAAGTTCATTATAAAATAATTTCAGAAATGATTTTACATAGTTAGTAAACACTATTCTTTGGAGTTTTAAGAAAGCCCTTATTATCTGAACAAAAGCACAAGGTCATTCTATAATTTGTTACCAGTATGGGATTCATCTTCATGCACTCACTCTTCAACTGCACAATTCATTGACAGAGGTGGCTGAAAACTATTCTCAGTCTTCCAGTCCATTCTTTAACGCCTTACAAGAGAGTTTGCAGAAAATTCTAAACCTACCCTTCTGACTTTGGGTCTGTCTCAGTCTAGAAGCTGTAATGGGGTGTATGGTCCTCAAAGCCTGAGCACTGGTCGTGCTCTTCAAAATCAGGCATTAGCTCATATCCACCTTAGGGTGCTGGGGAAAATTTCACAGTCAAAGTTAGATTGGTTAAAGCTAATAAGAGTCTAAATATCCATGGGGATCACAAATAATGTAGCAAGTCAAATTACAGAAGTCATTACCACTGAGTATTCAGGAAGAAAGTTAGAGCTAAACACATGGGCCAGAGATGTGAGACATTTACCTATAGACATTTTGGGGGGCTTATTTTTCTGTAAAGACAAAGGACCCAAACTACTAGATGGTGCCAGATGTTTGACATTACAGAAAGATGCTGAAGTTAGCAGCACTGAAAGCTTTACTCACAGAGGTTGGCAGATTCTGGGGTGAGAGATAACAGTTGGCTGAGCGTGTGGCTAGTTGTGCTGGGCCAGATGCTTCTCGCCGCTTGTCTTACCCCCATGTATTCGGGGCAAACCTAGACGTACAGCACCTCCATTCAGGCAAAAATAGAGAAAGTCAGGAGAAGTTTCCTCCACCTGCTTCCCTCCATTGTCTGGTTACTGAGCGCCCAGCTTCTCCAGGTTTTCCAGTCTTCATTGGAAAAGTTGACAAGTAGAGGCTACACCAGAGCCCAAAGAGCAAAGAGCAGAATGAGCTGCTCTCAGCTCAGCCTCACTTCCCAGACTGCGGCGCTGATTCTGGAGCTACACAGGCTGGGAGGGAGTCTTCCTTTGCCTCATTCCCTCACATCATGAGGAATGAAGGGATAATATGGACTTTCTGCTTTTAAGGGTGAGCCAATACTTTAATTAGATCAGATCCCTTTGACTCTTGTCAAATTAGTAAATGCAAAAAGTAGTTGAGGGCAAATTAATTGCATGTAGCAGTCTTGCCCTTTGCCCTTCTAGCAGTTATTAGTTAAGGTTTTTAGGGGCAGGGGATGATTTTCATAAACAGCTGACCCAAAAAATGTTTCAGGGAAACAAATTCACAGCACATTTCAGGCTACAGACATAATAAACTTCTGATTGGGATGATATGTCTATATTCCAGTTAAAAGTAGACAGTCAATATATTGCATTATTTATTGATGTGTGTATCAATATTACTGATAACGTATTACACTTACACATACAAACACATAAATAAGAGTGGGTGGGGTGCGGGTCGGAAACCGTACCCTGTGCATTCTCTATAGCTTCTACAGAGAGATCTTAAGCAGCAAAATCTTGGTGTTGTTTTGTACAGAAATGGAGAAGAGTATTTTTCAAAAAGATTTTATTTATTTATTTGAGACACACACACACACACACACACACACGCACGCGCGGAGGGTGTGGGAGGGGCAGAGGGAGAAGCAAACTCCATGCTGAGCACTGGGCTCCATTCCAGGGTCCTGGGATCATGACCTGAGCTGAAGGCAGACACTTAACTGACTGAGCCCCCCAGGAGCCCCAGAAATGGAGAAGAGTATTCAACCATATTTAAGAAAAAAAAAAGTAGGTGGTCAAATGCCCCTAACAAGGATGCAAGTAAGCCAATTGGTTCAGAATAATTTTTTTTGTTTACTTTTTATTTTCCTTGGGCAGCAAAAGAATCACCACCATCCTCCTCTAACCACCTCACCACACTATCTTACCTTATTGTTCTTTTTTAAATTTGGTGCGTGATGATAAAGCAGAATTAAGGCGCCTCAATTCCTTTGACCTAAAACTCCCTGTTATTCTAAATGCAGTAGCAGTTTCTAAAGTGTCATCCTCTGGGATTTTAATGAAAGGATGTTCCTTTTCCTGTTTTTTTTTTTAATTGTTTGTGTGATTCTGCAAATATTTAGCCATTGTCAGCTTCTGAGATAGTTTTCCAACTATAAAATAAATATCTGGTTTTAAGCATTTCTGCTTCAGAATGAAATGAGAAGCGAAAGGCAGTATCCATTAATTTATAATTAAACTGGTTGGGAAAAGAGAAGCACATGCTAGGAGATTGGTCCTCGGTGACTGATATGCTCCCTGCTGCAGAACCACCGCTGCAGGATGATTTATTATTTTTCCTAATGTTTCTCATTCTCATTTCAGTCGAGAAGGTCACCCACAAAAGACAGAATCCAGAAAAGAGGCGACACAGTTTGACTTTGGGTGGCTGCCTTTCTTGCCTTTCTTTCACTTAAATTTCAGTATTTACAGCTTACTAGTCTTAAATTTGACACTCAGCAGACATAAACTGTATTCTTGAGAGGATTAAAGGATTATTCACTCACTAGCTTAATCAGATTAATCAGAAATTTTGAACAAGATATCTAATGCCATTCATAAGATGAGACGTGTGATCACTGCCTGCTAGTTGAACTTGGCTTGAGCAGACACACACTCATGCACACACACATACACTCACGTACACACAAACACATAGACATACGCACACTGATTTTTATTTTACACATTATGATATTATTATTTAAAAGTACTTATTTTTAAAATCGTAATCAATTAGCTTCTGAGGCTTACAGAATGACAGAAAGAAAAAAAGAAAAGGTTATGTGCTTGTATGTTTTCTAACACTATTTTGATTTGAATTACTTTATTCATTATGGGTTGTTTGAATTTATTTTTAGAACTGCCTTTTTATTGTCATATCATTCTTTAAAATAATCTTTGGAACTTTTTAAGGAAAAAGAATTATTTCCATTTTTTTTCATTCATATGAAGTAACCCTTGAAATTTGAATATTACTGAATTAAATTACAGTGCAAGAATAAGAAATATCCTGAAAAACAGGTCTATTGTTTATAATTAATACTAATCTACAATAATAATTATTGTTTTTCCATTCCTATTAGGAGCTTAAATTCTATTCTACATTTATTTTAATAAGCTCCTTTTTCTGCAGTAACAGGAGGCAGCAAAGACCCTTTGTACTGCAGACATATTAAACCAGGATTGGGACCAACTGTCCCATTGTAGGAACTCTTATTTTAAAGCAGCCTGAGTTAAGCAGATTTTGTTGGATTTACTTTCATTTGGGTATTATGCTATTTGGGGGATAGACAGTGTAATATTGGAAATATTCTCAAAGATAGGAAGAAGCAAAATTAAAATGTGAGCCCTATTCGTCCACTCTATTAATCAAAATCACTTGATCCGGGAACCCCTGAGGCCCCTGGGAGCAGAATTTAGATAGACCTCCATATCGGCCTTGTGGTTCAGAAGGCAGTAGATTTTGATGCTTTTGCTTCTCAACTAGAATCTTATTTCTGACAGTCATACAATTATTACCAAATCTTCATTAATCTATATACTACTCATTAATGTTTGGTGGTGATGCTGTCTTTCATACAGAATACCAATGCCTGATATTTAAGCTTGTATGGTGCGTCAGATGTTTCAAAGTCCTTTCACAGATTACAGCAACCCCATGAAGTAAAAAGGCATTCCAAGACCTATTTTATAGATACAGAGAGAATAAGTGCTTTATCCAAGGTGAAGTAATAGAATGAGGACCAAGATCCAAGTCTTGTGAGTCCAAAATAATGCCACTCTTCTGTTGTACTTTGGCTGTGGGCTACCCCCACCCTGTCCAAAGAATATGTGTGTCTGTGTGTGTCTGTGTGTCCATGTGTGTGTGAGATGCGACACAGCTTAGTAAGTTTATAGGTATGGTTTGTAGCAATGAAATAAAATAAACAAGAGTTCCAACTTAGCGAACACTGGAAACCAAAGGCAGCCAATAAAATTGAACAATGAATTTTGGTCAGTTTCCTGGGCTTTTGAGCTGCAATAAGGTTTTATGGCTGCACCACAGCCAAGTTAGCAATGGATGAAATCATGAGCTATTATTTCACAGCCTTTGGAGCCCTTGGAGCGCTGGCTAACTTTTATAATGGTTCTGATTTGCCAGGCACGTTACCTCCATGAACTCATCTAATCTTGAGGTAGGTTCTTCATTGTCACCCCCTTTTTCAGGTGAAGAAACCGGAACACGGAGAACTCCAGTGAGGTGCACAAGGTCACAGGGTAACCAAATGGCAGGTGGAGCCTAGAGCTTGATGTAGGACTCCTATTCTTCATCAGCCTGCCCACTTCCCTGCCATCAAATATGCATTTACAGTTCTGGCTGCTTTACAAAATATGATTTCTACGCTGACACCTAATAATCTTCATTATTGCATGGGGTATGTGTTTGCAGCCCCGTCTTTTATGAGAAATGGTGACGTTTGTGCTAGTTTCATTTCAGTCGTAGCGTGCTTTCAGGGCTCAGTACAAGCCAGATAACATGTCAGAGGTTTTCTCATTCATCTCAGTGAATCCTCACTTGGGAGATTGGAATTATGTTGCTCATTGGCAGAGAGAGAATATGCAACTGGGAGAAAGCGAGCAACCTGTCCAAGTGCAAGGCCAAGTAAAAAGGCTGCAATTCAACCCCAGCCTGATTCCATGGCCTCTTGGCCTCTCCCTGCACCTGAACACGAGGACGTAGCCAGGGCGGCAGTGCACTGAGCTTCTGATCCTAGCCTTACTAGAAGTGATATAACCAGAACACAAAATAGAAACAGTCCATGTTTCAGATTTGCAGGAGTATCTTCTCCCCACGTGGGGGCCAGGGAGTCTTCCTCTCTATTAGCACATTTCGTTAACACTAAGTAATCAAACCCAGTTTCCCTTTCCTTTTCCTGGGCCTTAGTCATCTTTTTTCACTTTATGAAACCACATTTTTACTTTTAGTCAAAGGCACCATATTATTTCTGATTATCTTGCTTCCTTTTGGAGAGGGTGAACTGTACTTGGTGATTTGGTTTTCAATGTGCATCTCTATAAATGGTTTTTATGCCAAAAGTACAGAACAGTGTGATGTTACGAAGATCAAGATCATCTGTTTAACTAGGTAGAACTAATTCCACACTTATTCCTATCTATCCTTGGTAGAAAAATGATAAACATTGGGGAGAACGATGATATTTTTTAAAAATCCGTGTGCTTAAGTATTTGAGGCTATGTTCAGGGACCAGGAATTATTTTAGATAGGCATGACTAGTTTTTTCTTGTTCGTGTTTTTAACTACCATTTGCAAACTATCTCAAGTATAGTGAGCACACAAGCCTATCAAATCCATACATTTCCTGCACACACCCGCATCCTCACAGAGTGTTATGGGCACACATTTCCTCATGCCCCAAAGTGGAAAAAAAAAAAGCTGGTTTAAGAATAGGAGTGTATCTTAAACCTCTCCTCTGAAAAAACATTTGCAATGGATTAAAACCACACTAAATTTCTTCCTCTAAAAATATTTTGTAGTGACTTTATTCTGTTAAGAGCAGTTGTTTTATTTCACAGAAAATGTAAATAAAGCTGTACCATCATGGAAGTTGATGGGTTTATAAATGATGGGCTTACAAAAATGAAATTGGTCTGTTTGATAATTATCTTCTATTCAAATATATACTGGAAAGGTCCCTAATATGTCACCTAAACATGTGAAATAACTTTTGGACTTGGTTTAGGAAGTGATTTGGAGAAATGTTGTGTAGGAGATGGTCTCGACTTAGCATTTCATGAAGAGAGAAATCCTATGCCATTTTAACCTAAACCAAAAGAGATTATGTGACTGTCTTAGTGGGCTCCGAGATCACTTAGATTTAGTGTCTGAGCAAAGCTATTGGATTTTAGTAATTGCAACCATTGGGTTAACATGGCAGCTATTTGAAATGAATGACCCATGTAGGTGAGACTTCAAGGTTATGGGTCACTGGAAGCCTTTCCCTGGTTTCTGCATACAGCTGCCCACTGGTGGAGGCTTTCCCACAGAGCTGGGGTCTCCCGGTGGCAAAGGCCAAGCCCCACTCTCTTTCCTTCGATCTTCTCTGTGTGTGTGTGTGTGTGAGAGAGAGAGAGAGAGAAAGGGAGGGAGAAAGAGAGAGTGGGGGTTGAGCAGGAGAGAGCGAGCACACGAGAAGAGACTTCACAGCTTGAGTGTATTTTTTATGGAAAAAGCAAAGCAGACAGAGGACGTGGGCTTCTTACTAAATCTGCCTATAAACATTTATTTTATTTATTTATTTATCACAAGCCTGCTGCTGCTGGAGTTCTGGACATGTCCTACATCCGGACCTTGGTGGAGTATTTATATGCAAAAACCACAATCTACCTTTAAGAAGTCTGTACTTTACTATATGTAAGTTACACCTATAAAAATGAAAAAAGTTGAGGATCTCGTTTACAACTAATGTGTACTTACTTTGTCAGTATTTTTGCACGTGTTTCAGTTCCACTTTAGTTTCTTTTGGACCCTCTCGGAATCCCTAACAGTCAGTGACAGTGGTGGTTTGCGAGAAGACACACATTTTGACCAGCTGTCACTTGGATCTCTGAGCTGAGCTCGCTCCGCTCTCCAGACGCGCCCCCAGCCTCCCACGTTCTCTCTTTCCCCGTGGAGAGGTTACTAAAAGGACTTTTTCTAGAGTTCCACTGTACTTGGGGTTTTCCATTCTTGCTCAGTCACCAGCACCGACATCCCTTACGTTTGGCTCACAGGTGGTCCCCTTCCTGGGATTATTGTAGAAAAACCACGTAGAACTTTAAAATCTGTCAAATGAACCCCGACTCCTTAAATGGAACCAGATGAGGCCAATGCAGTGGAAGCCATGAGCCCAATAACAGAAAATAGGATCATGTCGCTTGATTTCCAAGCGGCAGGCCCTCCTGACCTCTTTAAAAAAAAAATCAACACATGAATGATGCATTTGCAAACAAACTTGTTTTTACCTTGTGCTGACAGTCAGGCCAGTGGGAGGTTAAAGAAAAGAAAGGAAGGCGAGTCAAGGGGGGATTGCTTTGCGGTCTGGTCTTGGTTTTTCTGGCCTTGGCTGATGGAATTATTGTTTATTTTTTTAATTTTCAGAGGTAGGCTGATGACAGCTGAAGAAGACTGTATTTGCTGAGGAGCAGCATGATGGTAGAGAGGAGCAGAGCTCCTGAGGGAGACCTAATGGTTCCTCTCCTTCCTGCACGGAGATAAAGACTTATAATAAGCGTGCATGTTCACCATCTGGCTCTGTGCATGTGGTCCTTATGGAGGGGAAAGCAGCGCAATCTGTAAATGATCAGGAGCCACGGCGCTCTCTCCAGAGAATCCACGATGCAATCAAGGTGACAGATGGCATGGCCACTGCTGTGGCCTCATGGAGAAGATCAAAATCACCTTCAATAAACTCTGACTGAAATGGGCATGAGCACCTCAAAAAAGTCAGTTTGTCAGTCAAACTGCGGCAGCAAGCTGCATTGGGGAAACATAGCGGCCAGCTCTCTGTTTTCAATCGTTTCCGTCTGACTGGGCCTGAACTATGATCTTTCTCAAATTGTCCTTTCTGTTTAGCTGAAGCAGGCCAGCAAATTGCCAGATTCATTGCTTTATTGAAGAAAATTGAAAACACGATGTCCTCAATTCCGGGGACGCGCGGCTGGCAGGTGCTGGGACACCCAAGCACTGAGAGTGGGTCCCTGTGTCTTTGGCCCAAGTTTGCTCAACTTCAGGCAGATTTTTGGATATGAAAATAAAATGCAAATGTGTGCCTGGCCTGAAAAGATCAGCTGGCAACAGATATGTAAAGGGTATTAGGTGTCCAATAAATGTGTGTTGAATAAACACATGCTTGAAAAGAGGAGGAAGGAAGGAAGGAAGGAAGGAAGGAAGGAAGGAAGGAAGGAAGG